>NC_091282.1:1227105911-1227405911 GCF_032444005.1 Ranitomeya imitator
TTATTTTTTCTTCCACCACCAATATATTATAGTCAATAAATTAGTTCAAGGAGCAGATGGATTTTTCTGGACAGATGAGGTCTGGGGACAGTTTTAGTAAAGTAGTTGAAAACGTTCAAAGTTAACGAAACTTCATAAACTTTGCTGCATCTTTTCTACTTTCATCAATGCTGATAAAACTTCTTCTGTTGGAGTGAAATAAAAAAAAGCTGGCTGCCACTACTTGGTCTCGTACTTCCTTCGTAAATAATGAATATATTAATTTTTTTTTTAAATATCAGGTTAATAAATCAAGAGACGGTGAAAGCAAAAACTATGTTAAGATTCAAAAATGAATAGTAATATTAATTATCAAAACAATAAAATCTCCCGTGTTAAAAGTTCCTGTTGTGTATGTATGTAGCTATATCTAGATGAAAGATAAATGCAATATTTTTTTATTCTTTTTCGATTGTAATTTCAGCTTCGGTTGCTACAATTTTATGCTGGCTATGTGATGAATCATTTGTAATTTAATATATTTATATATATATATATATTCTTTTAATAAATATTGATTAAAAAGTTGTATTTTTCCTGATTGGATTTTCCTATTTTTCCAACAAGTTTTCTTTTCCCTGTATATTACATTTTACATTGCATAATATTAACTATATATGAATACATATGGTATAAAATAACACCTGGCTCTTATATTCTTAGCATTTCTAATAGTTTAAACACTATCAGACACGTAATGAAAAATTGGGAAAAGTGACAAAAGATGAACACACCCATTCAATCAAAAGTGAGCAACCAATAGAAACGCAGCATTGAGACAAGCTCCGCCCATTGCGCTTCTTATCAAACCAATGTCATGCCTCATTTCGACTTTAAGTAGCATAAATAAGTATTATAAACCTTGGGGGCCTCTCAACGACTCTGTAGAGATCCATGTAAATCACTTCACCCGGTTCTGAATTTAATGATTAAAGTTATACATAGAAAAAGTCATTAGTAAATGGTTTCATTCAGCAGACAATTTAGATAATTAAGCATTTTATGTAGAATTAATCAAAGCAGAACTTCTAAGGAAGGAACAACATAGCTGAATGTAAAATATAAATGTTTCAAAAAAGTTCAAAAGTTTAAAAACATCATTACATTAGGTATTGAACATTTCTCTGTTGATAAGCAACATTCACTGTAGGACAGATATTGAACTTTTCTCCTAACCAATTGTTTTTTCCAGGACAAGAAAGATTTTTTTATTTATTTGTTGGATATCATCAAAGGTTGCTTCAAATAGTAAGTCATGCTAATGAGAGATCAGTGGATCTGTTGACATTCGATTTGGCCAAATCTCACAGATTTTACCATGAAATTCAATTTACACCGTAGTTATTCTCCGTGAATCGGATGTTCCTTACTATGCTTTAGGAAACCTAATACATAAACTGGAAACCCTGCTGCCTCCAGTGCCCAACTGTCCAATCCTCAGGGCTTCGTTCTACAAACACACGCCGGTATCTTCACTCTAGAGCAAGGCCTCTGATCGCAACCAGGCCTCAAAGTTCAAGGCTCATCGTGATGTCACGCGATTTTGATGTGCTGTGACCTCCAATGCTTAGTGTATGTACTCTAAAACAGGACTTCTGGTCGCAACCAGGTCTCAGAGATCAAAGCGCATCGTGATGTTCCAAAATTTCGATGCTCTTTGACCTCCAAGGCTTGGTGTCTTCACTCTAGAACAGGATTTCTAGTCCCAACCAGGTCTCAGAGGTCAAGGTGCATTGGGATGTCATGCAATTTCTATGTGCTGTGGCCTCAGAGGCTTGGTGTCTTCACTCTAGGACAGGCCTTCTGGTTGCAATCAAGTCTCTGAGGTCAATGAACATCATAATTTCATGCCACTTCAATACACTGTGACCTCTGAACTTTGGTATCTTCACTCTAAAACCAAAATTCTGGCCCCAAACAGACCTCAGAGATCATGGAAAGTCATAATGTTGTGTCCTCATGATGCTTCATGATGACCTCCGAGGTTTGGTTGTACCAAATGAAGACATTGGTGTCCGAATGTAGAAAGAAAAGTCCCTAAAGACAGTATGATGGGCATTGGGGAATTGGAGGCAGCAGGGGTGCAAATACAGGCAAGCGGTGAGGTGACTATTATTTGTTTTTCTAACCTCTTGCTGACCCTCTACAGTTCAGCAAAATGGTGGCCAAAGTTGGCTCTAAGGGTACCGTCACACACTGCCATTTCGATCGCTACGACGGTACAATTCGTGACGTTCCAGCGATATCGTTACGATATCGCTGTGTCTGACACGCAGCAGCGATCAGGGATCCTGCTGAGAATCGTACGTCGTAGCAGATCGTTTGGAACTTTGTTTCATCACTGGATCTCCCGCTGTAATCGTTAGATCGGTGTGTGTGACACCGATCTAGCGATGCGATCCAGCGATGCGTTCGCTTGTAACCAGGGTAAACATCGGGTTACTAAGCGCAGGGCCACGCTTAGTAACCCGATGTTTACCCTGGTTACAAGCGTAAAACTAAAAAAAAAAAAACAGCACATACTTACATTCTGGTGTCCTTCAGGTCCCTTGCCGTCTGCTTCCCGCACTGTGACTGCCGGCCGTAAACTGAAAGCAGAGCACAGCGGCTGTGCTTTCACTTTCACTTTACGGCCGGCAGTCAGTGAGTGCGGGAAGCAGACGGCAAGGGACCTGACGGACACCAGAATGTAAGTATGTGCTGTTTGTTTTTTTTTAGTTTTACGCTTGTAACCAGGGTAAACATCGGGTTACTAAGCGCCGCCCTGCGCTTAGTAACCCGATGTTTACCCTGGTTACCCGGGGACCTCGGCATCGTTGGTCGCTGGAGAGCTGTCTGTGTGACAGCTCCCCAGCGACCACACTACGATTTACCTACGATCACGGCCAGGTCATATCGCTGGTCGTGATCGTAGGTAAATCGTATAGTGTGACAGTACCCTAATAGATGCGCAAATCTAATAGATTTCTAATGCTAACCATTACGTTCAGCAATAATGACCAGACTAAAGGAAATTATTCTGAACACTCAGGATAAACTTTCCAACAGATGGATGGGACCACTTTTGGTCTATAATGAGAAATAGGTTATTGGATCACATGCTCCCGATCTGGCATATGCCATAGCTGCGCTATCTTTTTCTCCCTTGCTGCTATCTGGGATATTTCCTGAATATGCACTTTTGGCAATGGAACTCATAAAATTTGAATAAAACATACCAGATGTGTGAAGAAATATAGTCTCCATGCAGGTGTAGCCCTGGTGGGATTTACACACATGATTTCAGTGCTCCAAATACTGCAGTGTATCAATTTCATTTACAACTAGGAAAACACGGACAGGATGAATTGTTTTTTACCTAACACTTTGCATATTTAGTTTTTGGGTCATCCAAGTTGACACAGAAGCTTTAAAATCATTGATCAGGGTGAGTGGGGATCCCACTACTGTCCCCTAGGAAAATTATGAAAACGTATAAATAGTCCACTAATGTGCAAGGAATAAAAAAAACTCATATTTGACAACTTTTTTTCTTTTTGAAGAGGTAAAAAGGGGCTTCCACTCTTGACCTGTGCCTAGCCAATGAAAAAAAAGCCCCCTGAAAATCAAAGCATTTATTGTGGTCTCCTTTAAACATGCAAACGCTAATAAAGATGACAATAACTATTAATGAACACCTTATCATTAGCTCTTTTCACTTAAAAATTCACTGTCTGTTATCAATCAAATTAAAATATAACGTTGATACGGCTTTGCCCGTATAATTAACAGAGATACTGTTGAGTATGTGAGAGAGGACACTTATACTTCCCATGTAGAGCATTAGGCCAAATATTTGTATTTGTAAGTCCTCCCCCAAAATTTTCCTAGCTCTCTTCTGTAGTGCTGATATTTGCGCAAAATATGGGTAGTCAGGAGCAGAATGTATTGTAATATAACTTTCTCTACATGTATTATTAAATCCAATTCAACTCTTTCATGGTTTCTTATATATAATTCTCTCAACATTATGCAATGAATTATTATTATCGTTCATTAATAAAAAATATGATCAAGTTGTACATATTTTTGCTGTCCAAATTATTGTATTCTTTCTGTACAATAATAATCCTGAATCAGGCATGGCACCATTAGATATCATTCTTTCCTATAGGTGCTTGCATATTTGTAGATTGTCTTGCTCACTATGATGGGTGATAAAGATATCCATATTATCCGAAAATTATTGAGGACACTGCAAACAGTTCTATATGAATTGTTCATGATAAATCTGTAGCTTCTCGACAACTGATAAAAGAGAAAGGAAAGAAAACAAATTAGTAAGTTTCATCCAGACAAAACCCAGTAAAAGAGAAGTATACATCATTGTAATATATTACATTATTATGTCTAAAAAAGTCTCATGATCTTATCATGATACAACAAGAACATACCTACTATAATACTGCTCCTATGTACAAGAATATAACTACTATAATACTGCCCCCTATGTAAAAGAATATAACTACTATAATACTGCCCCTATGTAAAAGAATATAACTACTATAATACTGCCCCCTATGTACAAGAATATAACTACTATAATACTGCCCATGTACAAGAATATAACTACTATAATACTGCCCCTATGTACAAGAATATAACTACTATAATACTGCCCCTATGTAAAAGAATATAACTACTGCACATGTATAAGAATATAACTACTATAATACTGCTCCTATATACAAGAATATATCTACTATAATACTGCCCCTATGTACAAGAATATAACTACTATAATACTGCTCCTATGTACAAGAATATAACTACTATAATACTGCTCCTATGTACAAGAATATAACTACTATAATACTGCCCCTATGTACAGGAATATAACTACTATAATACTGCCTCCTATGTACAAGAATATACCTACTATAATACTGCTCCTATGTACAAGAATATAACTACTATAATACTGTCCCCTATGTACAAGAATAGAACTACTATAATAGTGCTCCTATGTACAAACATATAACTACTATAATACTGCTCCTATGTACAAGAATATAACTGCTATAATACTGCTCCTGTGTACAAGAATATAACTACTATAATACTGCTCCTATGTACAAGAATATAACTATAATACTGCCCCTATGTACAAGAATATAACTACTGTAATACTGCCCCTATGTACTAGAATAGATCTACTATAATACTACTCCTCTGTACAAGAATATAATTACTATAATACTGCCCTCTATATACATGAATATAACTACTATAATACTGCCCATGTACAAGAATATAACTACTATAATACTGACCCTATGTAAAAGAATATAACTACTATAATACTGCTCCTATGTACAAGAATATATCTACTATAATACTGCTCCTATGTACAAGAATATAGCTACTATAATACTCCCCCTATGTACAAGAATATAACTACTATAATACTGCCCTCTATGTACAAGAATATAACTACTATAATAGTGCTGCTATGTACAAACATATAACTACTATAATACTGCTCTCTATGTACAAGAAAATAACTACTATAATACTGCCCTTATGTACAAGAATATAACTACTATAATACTGCCCTCTGTATACATGAATATAACTACTATAATACTGCTCCTATGTACAAGGATATAACTACTATAATACTGCTCCTATGTACAAGAATATAACTAGTATAATACTGCCCTCTATGTACATGAATATAATTACTATAATACTGCTCCTATATACAAGAATATAACTACTATAATACTGCCCCCTATGTACAAGAATGTACCTACAATAATACTGTCCCTATGTACAAGAATATAACTACTATAATACTGCTCCTATATACAAGAATATAACTACTTTAATACTGCTCCTATGTACAAGGATATAACTACTATAATACTGCTCCTATGTATAAGAATATATCTACTGTAATACTGCCCCTATGTACAAGAATACAACTACTATAATACTTCCCCTATGCACAAGAATATAACTATTATAATACTGCCCCTATGTAAAAGAATATATCTACTATAATACTGCCCCTATGTACAAGAATATATCTACTATAATACTGCCCCTATGTACAAGACTATATCTAATATAATACTGTCCCTATGTACAAGAATATAACTTATATAATACTTCCCCTATGTACAAGAATATAGCTACTATAATACTGCCCTCTATGTACATGAATATAACTACTATAATACTGCTCCTATGTACAAGAATATAATTTATATAATACTGCTCCTATGTACAAGAATATAACTACTATAATACTGTCCCCTATGTACCAGACTATAACTACTATAATACTTCCCCTATGTACAAAAATATAACTACTATAATACTTCCCCTATGTACAAGAATATAATTACTACTAGATTGTGGCCCGATTCTAACGCATCGGGTATTCTAGAATATGCATGTCCCTGTAGTATATGGACAATGATGATTCCAGAATTCGTGGCAGATTGTGCCCTTCGCTGATTGGTCGAGGCAACCTTTATGACATCATCGTCGCCATGGCAACCATTATGACATCTACGTCGATACTGTGCCCGTCGCTGATTGGTTGAGGCGAATTCGCGGCAGACTGTGCACGTCGCTGATTGGTCGAGGCAACCTTTATGACATCATCGTCGCCATGCTGTGCCCGTCGCTGATTGGTCGAAGCCTGGCGGCCTCGACCAATCAGAGACGTGGGATTTCCAGGACAGACAGACAGACAGAAAGACAGATAGACAGACAGACAGACGGAAAAACCCTTAGACAATTATATACATAGATAATACTACCCTTATGTACATGAATATAACTACTATAATACTTTACCTCTGTACAAGAACATAACTATTATAATACTGCCCCTATGTACAAGAATATATCTACTATAATACTGCCCCTATGTACAAGAATATATCTAATATAATACTGTCCCTATGTACAAGAATATAACTACTATAATACTTCCCCTATGTACAAGAATATAACTACTATAATACTTCCCCTATGTACAAGAATATAACTACTATAATACTGCTCCTATGTACAAGAATATAATTAATATAATACTGCTCCTATGTACAAGAATATAACTACTATAATACTGTCCCCTATGTACCAGACAATAACTACTATATTAATTTCCCTATGTACAAGAATATAACTACTATAATACTTCCCCTATGTACAAGAATATAAGTACTATAATACTGCTCTTATGTACATGAATATAACTACTATAATACTTTCCAGTTGTACAAGAACATAACTATTATAATACTGCTCCTATGTAAAAGAATATAACTACTGTAATACTGCCCCTATGTACAAGAATATATCTACTATAATACTGCCCCCTATGTACAAGAATATAACTACTATAATACTGCCCCATGTACAAAAATATAACTACTTTAATACTGCCCCTATGTGCAAGAATATAACTACTATAATACTGCCCCTATGTACAAGAATATAACTACTATAATACTGCCCCTATGTACAAGAATATAACTACTATAATACTGCCCACTATGTACAAGAATATAACTACTATAATACTGCTCCTATGTACAAGAATATAACTACTATAATACTCCTATGTACAAGAATATAACTACTATAATACTGCCCCTATGTACAAGAATATAACTACTATAATACTGCCCCTATGTACAAGAATATAACTACTATAATACTGCTCCTATGTACAAGAATATAACAACTATAATACTCCTATGTACAAGAATATAACTACTATAATACTGCCCCTATGTACAAGAATATAACTACTATAATACTGCCCCTATGTACAAGAATATAACTACTATAATACTGCTCCTATGTACAAGAATATATCTATTATAATACTGCCCCTATGTACAAGAATATAACTACTATAATACTGCTCCTATGTACAAGAATATATCTACTATAATACTGCCCCTATGTACAAGAATATAATTACTATAATACTGCCCCTATGTACAAGAATATAACTACTATAATACTGCCCCCTATATACAAGAATATAACTACTATAATACTGCCCCTATGTACAAGAATATAACTACTATAATACTGCTCCTATGTACAAGAATATATCTACTATAATACTGCCCCTATGTACAAGAATATAACTACTATAATACTGCCCCTATGTACAAGAATATATCTACTATAATACTGCTCCTATTTACAAGAATATAACTACTATAATACTGCCCCTATGTACAAGAATATATCTACTATAATACTGCTCCTATTTACAAGAATATAACTACTATAATACTGCCCCTATGTACAAGAATATATCTACTATAATACTGCTCCTATTTACAAGAATATAACTACTATAATACTGCCCCTATGTATAAGAATATAACAACTATAATACTGCTCCTATTTACAAGAATATAACTACTATAATACTGCCCCTATGTACAAGAATATATCTACTATAATACTGCCCCTATGTACAAGAATATAACTACTATAATACTGCCCCTATGTACAAGAATATATCTACTATAATACTGCTCCTATTTACAAGAATATAACTACTATAATACTGCCCCTATGTACAAGAATATATCTACTATAATACTGCTCCTATTTACAAGAATATAACTACTATAATACTGCCCCTATGTATAAGAATATAACTACTATAATACTGCCCCCTATGTACAAGAATGTATCTACAATAATACTGTCCCTATGTACAAGAATATAACTACTATAATACTGCTCCTATATACAAGAATATAACTACTTTAATACTGCTCCTATGTACAAGGATATAACTACTATAATACTGCTCCTATGTATAAGAATATATCTACTGTAATACTGCCCCTATGTACAAGAATACAACTACTATAATACTTCCCCTATGCACAAGAATATAACTATTATAATACTGCCCCTATGTAAAAGAATATATCTACTATAATACTGCCCCTATGTACAAGAATATATCTACTATAATACTGCCCCTATGTACAAGACTATATCTAATATAATACTGTCCCTATGTACAAGAATATAACTTATATAATACTTCCCCTATGTACAAGAATATAGCTACTATAATACTGCCCTCTATGTACATGAATATAACTACTATAATACTGCTCCTATGTACAAGAATATAATTTATATAATACTGCTCCTATGTACAAGAATATAACTACTATAATACTGTCCCCTATGTACCAGACTATAACTACTATAATACTTCCCCTATGTACAAAAATATAACTACTATAATACTTCCCCTATGTACAAGAATATAATTACTACTAGATTGTGGCCCGATTCTAACGCATCGGGTATTCTAGAATATGCATGTCCCTGTAGTATATGGACAATGATGATTCCAGAATTCGTGGCAGATTGTGCCCTTCGCTGATTGGTCGAGGCAACCTTTATGACATCATCGTCGCCATGGCAACCATTATGACATCTACGTCGATACTGTGCCCGTCGCTGATTGGTCGAGGCGAATTCGCGGCAGACTGTGCACGTCGCTGATTGGTCGAGGCAACCTTTATGACATCATCGTCGCCATGCTGTGCCCGTCGCTGATTGGTCGAGGCCTGGCGGCCTCGACCAATCAGAGACGTGGGATTTCCAGGACAGACAGACAGACAGACAGAAAGACAGATAGACAGACAGACAGACGGAAAAACCCTTAGACAATTATATACATAGATAATACTACCCTTATGTACATGAATATAACTACTATAATACTTTACCTCTGTACAAGAACATAACTATTATAATACTGCCCCTATGTACAAGAATATATCTACTATAATACTGCCCCTATGTACAAGAATATATCTAATATAATACTGTCCCTATGTACAAGAATATAACTACTATAATACTTCCCCTATGTACAAGAATATAACTACTATAATACTTCCCCTATGTACAAGAATATAACTACTATAATACTGCTCCTATGTACAAGAATATAATTAATATAATACTGCTCCTATGTACAAGAATATAACTACTATAATACTGTCCCCTATGTACCAGACAATAACTACTATAATAATTTCCCTATGTACAAGAATATAACTACTATAATACTTCCCCTATGTACAAGAATATAAGTACTATAATACTGCTCTTATGTACATGAATATAACTACTATAATACTTTCCAGGTGTACAAGAACATAACTATTATAATACTGCTCCTATGTAAAAGAATATAACTACTGTAATACTGCCCCTATGTACAAGAATATATCTACTATAATACTGCCCCCTATGTACAAGAATATAACTACTATAATACTGCCCCATGTACAAAAATATAACTACTTTAATACTGCCCCTATGTACAAGAATATAACTACTATAATACTGCCCCTATGTACAAGAATATAACTACTATAATACTGCCCCTATGTACAAGAATATAACTACTATAATACTGCCCCTATGTACAAGAATATAACTACTTTAATACTGCCCCTATGTACAAGAATATAACTACTATAATACTGCCCCTATGTACAAGAATATAACTACTATAATACTGCCCCTATGTACAAGAATATAACTACTATAATACTGCCCACTATGTACAAGAATATAACTACTATAATACTGCTCCTATGTACAAGAATATAACTACTATAATACTCCTATGTACAAGAATATAACTACTATAATACTGCCCCTATGTACAAGAATATAACTACTATAATACTGCTCCTATGTACAAGAATATATCTATTATAATACTGCCCCTATGTACAAGAATATAACTACTATAATACTGCCCCTATGTACTAGAATATAACTACTATAATACTGCCCCTATGTACAAGAATATAACTACTATAATACTGCCCACTATGTACAAGAATATAACTACTATAATACTGCTCCTATGTACAAGAATATAACTACTATAATACTCCTATGTACAAGAATATAACTACTATAATACTGCCCCTATGTACAAGAATATAACTACTATAATACTGCTCCTATGTACAAGAATATATCTACTATAATACTGCCCCTATGTACAAGAATATAATTACTATAATACTGCCCCTATGTACAAGAACATAACTACTATAATACTGCCCCCTATATACAAGAATATAACTACTATAATACTGCCCCTATGTACAAGAATATAACTACTATAATACTGCTCCTATGTACAAGAATATATCTACTATAATACTGCCCCTATGTACAAGAATATAACTACTATAATACTGCCCCTATGTACAAGAATATATCTACTATAATACTGCTCCTATTTACAAGAATATAACTACTATAATACTGCCCCTATGTACAAGAATATATCTACTATAATACTGCTCCTATTTACAAGAATATAACTACTATAATACTGCCCCTATGTACAAGAATATATCTACTATAATACTGCTCCTATTTACAAGAATATACAGTGGGGCAAAAAAGTATTTAGTCAGTCAGCAATAGTGCAAGTTCCACCACTTAAAAAGATGAGAGGCGTCTGTAATTTACATCATAGGTAGACCTCAACTATGGGAAACAAACTGAGAAAAAAAAATCCAGAAAATCACATTGTCTGTTTTTTTAACATTTTATTTGCATATTATGGTGGAAAATAAGTATTTGGTCAGAAACAAAATTTCATCTCAATACTTTGTAATATATCCTTTGTTGGCAATGACAGAGGTCAAACGTTTTCTGTAAGTCTTCACAAGGTTGCCACACACTGTTGTTGGTATGTTGGCCCATTCCTCCATGCAGATCTCCTCTAGAGCAGTGATGTTTTTGGCTTTTCGCTTGGCAACACGGACTTTCAACTCCCTCCAAAGGTTTTCTATAGGGTTGAGATCTGGAGACTGGCTAGGCCACTCCAGGACCTTGAAATGCTTCTTACGAAGCCACTCCTTCGTTGCCCTGGCGGTGTGCTTTGGATCATTGTCATGTTGAAAGACCCAGCCACGTTTCATCTTCAATGCCCTTGCTGATGGAAGGAGGTTTGCACTCAAAATCTCACGATACATGGCCCCATTCATTCTTTCATGTACCCGGATCAGTCATCCTGGCCCCTTTGCAGAGAAACTGCCCCAAAGCATGATGTTTCCACCACCATGCTTTACAGTAGGTATGGTGTTTGATGGATGCAACTCAGTATTCTTTTTCCTCCAAACACGACAAGTTGTGTTTCTACCAAACAGTTCCAGTTTGGTTTCATCAGACCATAGGACATTCTCCCAAAACTCCTCTGGATCATCCAAATGCTCTCTAGCAAACTTCAGACGGGCCCGGACATGTACTGGCTTAAGCAGTGGGACACGTCTGGCACTGCAGGACCTGAGTTCATGGTGGCGTAGTGTGTTACTTATGGTAGGCCTTGTTACATTGGTCCCAGCTCTCTGCAGTTCATTCACTAGGTCCCCCCGCGTGGTTCTGGGATTTTTGCTCACCGTTCTTGTGATCATTCTGACCCCACGGGGTGGGATTTTGCGTGGAGCCCCAGATCGAGGGAGATTATCAGTGGTCTTGTATGTCTTCCATTTTCTAATTATTGCTCCCACTGTTGATTTCTTCACTCCAAGCTGGTTGGCTCTTGCAGATTCAGTCTTCCCAGCCTGGTGCAGGGCTACAATTTTGTTTCTGGTGTCCTTTGACAGCTCTTTGGTCTTCACCATAGTGGAGTTTGGAGTCAGACTGTTTGAGGGTGTGCACAGGTGTCTTTTTATACTGATAACAAGTTTAAACAGGTGCCATTACTACAGGTAATGAGTGGAGGAAAGAGGAGACTCTTAAAGAAGAAGTTACAGGTCTGTGAGAGCCAGAAATCTTGATTGTTTGTTTCTGACCAAATACTTATTTTCCACTATAATATGCAAATAAAATGTTAAAAAACAGACAATGTGATTTTCTGGATTTTTTTTTCTCAGTTTGTCTCCCATAGTTGAGGTCTACCTATGATGTAAATTACAGACGCCTCTCATCTTTTTAAGTGGTAGAACTTGCACTATTGCTGACTGACTAAATACTTTTTTGCCCCACTGTATCTACTATAATACTGCTCCTATAGTGATGTAATTGGCTTTAATGCCTCAGTCGGTTGCCGAGTCTCACTTTCCCTTATACCAGACATATAAAGGACATCCTGTGTACGCTGAGCATTGTGGGACGCCTTGGGGCATACTGTCCAGTTACTCCTCTATGTGGACTAGATGCACTTTTTTTTTCTAAACCCAGATCTCTCCAACAATTTCACTGCAAGTTTCAACAGAATTGATTTTGTGGTATTTTGAGGTCTCCAATCGTTTCTCTGACATCAGAGAGGACATAAGGATCCATCAGGTTGGATTCTTGTTTCCCTGAAGACGATTATTTCCTTCTTCTTGATAAAATAATCTCGGTACATCCAAGCAAAACTTGCGAGGTGTTTGTTTTCCTGACACCTCTGCATTGTCTATGGGCAGTTAGAAGGTATTCTTACCTTAGACATTTATTTTTTTTACTCCTGTGCCTACACCTGTTTTACAGCCAAGGGCTTCTTCCTTCCTGAGCCAACCAACCAGAGGCAGCACCTAGGTAGATACGTAAAGGAGAGGTGATTCTGCATGTCTGGAGAGCTCTCCATCCAAATGTTTTGGATTCACATAAGCAAACCAATCAGATAAATTCCAATATTTTTAATCCAGAGATAATCTGTAGATTAAAGTTTCAATCTCGACTAGATTATACAAATAACAAAAGGGCCAAATGCCCTGAGAATGCCACCATCTAGGGACCTCCAACTGTTGACTTGTAGACCTAGGGAGCTGGACATTGAAACTAGTCTACCTTGGCTGTACACAATGTTTGACTGAACACATTGTTTTGGCCAAGGGTCACCACAAAACTTGATCTTCACATCTGTCATAAGCACTCATGTGTGTAGCACCCAGAAGCATCATATCTGGTCATAGTGTCTTCCAGTAAGTGCCACCACCGCCATAATATCCACTATATGGGAACTATGTTCCAATTTTTATGATACTATCTAGATGATCATGGAGATTCTCAGACTTGCAGCCGCCTTGAAACAACGTGCTAAAAAATTGTCTTTCAGGAGATTGTCTAACCTGGTGAGGTCTCTAAGAACTGAACAGAAGGGTCATGAGGTTGGCACCCACCAGCACATTTTAATTATAGCCTTTCTAGACAAACTGACGAACAATTGGCCATCATGTATGGTACTAACTATGACACAGATTATGGAATTGCTCACAAAATTTAATTGCTGAATATCATTTTGGACTTTTTTTTTGTCTTAATATACATGAAGTCCTGGAGTTTATAGCTGTAGAGTACGATTGTACTTGAAGACAGCTTCGTGACTTTGTGTGAACATGACTTAATCCTATTGAGCCCCGGCTTGTCCTACATAAAAACACAAGTGGACACACAACCAGTTTGTCAATCCAGTGCTAATGACCATCACCCACTGCAATTACCCTCTGACCTCTTTAACACACCCTGGAAGGGAGGGCTGTCGTCCTGATGAAACCACACAGCAGACTGGCCTTAGCCCCTGATGGTGTTTTGTGCGGCAGGTCTACACGGCGGGGGGCCCCTGTGTGCCCCAGAGTCCTCCCTCACAGGCATTGAATGTTTAAGCCATACGTAACACTTTTCAGCCCCAGTAACAATGCGGCTGCCATTGTGCAGGTTAATGTTATAATTACTGAGCAGTGGAAGCTTTTCCTCCCCGCCTCACGTAATTCCTTCCTTCCAATAGTTGATAGAAAGGAAACATTAGGGAATTATTGTTTATTGATTACAGGTTACACTAATGAGCGTCTTTGTAATTAGCCTAATGGTGCGAACAGAAACTGCGAGGACAGGACACATGAAATGTGGTGGGAAAGGTGAGGTCACAGCACCCTGCGATCTATAGGACTCCGCAGAGCCACTAATGGCAATATCCTAACGCGTTATCAGGAGACCTACAGGAGGGGGCCCTAATAATAACAGAGCCCCAAAATGGGGCACAGCAGAACCAGCTTTTCTCTTCTTATCACAGCACCAATATGTACATTATGACTGTAGGATTTGTGATCATTGCAAAAAAAATCCAGCAACGTTGGATACCAGATTGTGGACACATGATGTGGACAACTGGGATTTCACACAGTTCAACAGCACCCCAATCCACTCAGCCCCAGCCATAAATTTCTCCTAGCAAAGAGCAGTTTCAGATGGGCCAGTAAGCATATAAGAGCGGCCCTAGATACATGTGTAGTAGCCATGAAAGGTCCTGCTGTTATATATGTATCCGTCAGGAAATCTGCTCCCAGCCACCAAGTTCAGTGGCTCCCATCCCTCCCTGCATTTCTCCTGGCTCACTCTCCACATTTGATCCCATCACAGAAGAAGAAGTGTCCAGGCTCCTCTCTTCTTTTGATCCAACTACATGCACCACCGACCCCATTCCCTCTCATCTCCTCCAGTCTCTCTCTCCAGTCGTCACAACTACAATCTTTAATCTCTCCCTCTCCTTAGGCATTTTCCCATCCTCCTTCAAACACTCTATCATTACTCCACTATTAAAGAAACCTGCCCTCGATCATCCTGCACAAATAACTACAGACCGGTCTCCAACCTCCCCTTCATCTCTAAACTCTTGGAGCGCCTGATATACTCCCGCTTTACCCGTTACCTCTCCACTCACTCCCTCCTAGACCCTTCACAGTCCGGTGTCCCCTACACTCGACAGAAACTGCACTCATCAAAGTGGCCAATGACCTTCTGACAGCAAAATGTAACGGTGACCACTCTGCTCATTTATCTCGACCATTCTGCAGCTTTCGACACTGTTGACCTCCCTCTCCTACTCTCTAGCTCCAGTCACTAGGCATTAAGGACACTGCTCTCTCCTGGTTCTCTTCCTATCCTTCTGACCGCTCCTTCAGTGTTCTGTTCTCTGGCTCCACTTCGTCTCCTCTTCCTCTCACCATCGGGGTACCTCAGGGTTCAGTCCTTGGCCCCCTTCTCTTCTCCCTCTACACGGCCCCAATTGGACAGACCATCAGCAGATTTGGCTTTCAGTACCATCTTTATGCCGACGACACACAACTATACACGTCATCCCCTGACCTTACCCCCGCTGTACTACAGAACGCCACTGACTGTCTGTCCGCAGTCTCCAACATCATGTCAGCTCTCTATCTGAAACTCAACCTCTCCAAAACTGAACTTCTTCTGCTCCCGCCATCTACTAACCTCCCTAAATCTGACATTTCCCTCTCCGTGGGTGGCACCATAATAACACCCTGGCAGCAGGCGTGCTGTCTGGGTGTTATGTTTGACTCCGATCTCTCCTTCACCTCCCATGTACAATCTCTTGCCCGCTCGTGCCACTTACACCTAAAGAACATCTCTAGAATCCGCCCTTTTCTCACCATGGAAACAACAAAAACTTTCACTGTCGCCCTGATCCACTCCCGCCTGGACTACTGTAACGCTCTATTAATTGGCCTCCCCCTCACTCGACTTTCCCCTCTCCAGTCCATCCTTAATGCAGCAGCCAGGGTCATCCATCTGGCTAATTGTTACTCAAATGCATCCGCTCTTCGCCAGTCGTTACACTGGCTGCCCATTCATTACAGGATACAATTCAAAGTACTTGTTCTCACCCACAAAGCCCTCCACAGTGCGGCACCCCCTTACATCTCCTCCCTCATTTCTGCCTATCGGCCTAACCGACCGCTGCACTCTGCAAATGACTTTCGACTAACCTCTGCACTAAACCCGTACCTCCCACTCCCGACTCCAAGATTTCTCCCGTGCTGCGCCAATCCTCTGGAATGCTCTACCCCAAGATATTAGGACCATCCACAATTTGCATAGCTTTAGGCGCTCCCTCAAAACACATTTGTTCAGAGCAGCCTATCATGTTCACTAATCAAAGTAATTTTATGTTTGTGTGTGTGTGTAGCCCGTTCACTATCTCCATCTATCCTCCATTCCCTGAAGGTGGCTGGACCATCATTGTAAATACATCATTGTAAATACACACCTGTACTTTGTATCTTCCCCACCTCATTGTAGATTGTAAGCTCTCACGAGCAGGGTCATCTTATTTTGCTTTAATTATTGTATTGTTAACGTTGTTACTTATGAATGTTGTGTATGAAACTGTAAAATTGTAAAGCGCTGCGGAATATGTAGGCGCTATATAAATAAAGATTATTATTATTATTATATTAATCGCGTTTTTGGTCCAAGAGTATAAAGAGCTTCTCGTTAAAGCTCATGGATCCAGCAGAAGCCATTACATTGTGTCCAACATTTTAAATCTGAAGCAGGTCCACAATGTCCGGAGCGGCTGTGGGTCTCCTGACCCAAACTCAACATCTTCACAGAGATTTTTGTTGAGCTCCGGTGAGAAAACCTTTGGCCGGTCCAAACATCACTGGCCATTTTTGGACCATGAATGTCGGACATGTGAAACCAGCCCTGTGGTGTCGGTAGTGGTCGTAGTAAGCCCTCAAGCCCTCAGTAGATTATGTAGACATCACTGCCGCTTTGGATTAATAATTTAGACTGCAAGGTAATCGTGAACGAGCATTGTTAAAAAGGTTTCATGATTATCTTGTTGTGTACGCCGGCTGCAGATACCTGACGAAGGAGCAAAATGTTTGTTCATCGGGTAAAATGATCTATTGCGCCACATAAAAAATCATTGTTCTCCATGGTGCATCGTCCTGTGTCAAAAATTAACTGTGGGATGAGGAAACAAAAACGGGTTTCCTGTGCGGCTGGTATGGATCCAATCGAAGAACCAAAGGCAATAGTAATGCGCTTTATTTTCTACGCGTTTCGAAGTAATCCAACTTCTTCCTTTTTCCTTCTTTCTTGCACCGCTGACAACAATGGCAGCCTGCAAGCACTGAGGGATCTAGTACTGATCTAGAGTACATCACTCAGTGAGCTTCGTTTTCTTTTATCTGCTTGTGTAATCATGCATTTAAAGGAAATCTGTCACCCCAAAAATCGTATATGAGCTAAGGCCAGTGGCATCAGGCGTTCTGTAATGCTGTAGATAAGCCCCCGATGTAACCTGCCCTTTTGCAGTACATTATGCTGCCCTCAACAGGGCAAAGTATGCCTGCACCGGAGCCGCGGCAGGAAGACAAGAAGAGGACGTCGTCATATGAAGATAGGAGGCTCTGGACCAGAACCGCGACGCCCATCGGACCCGGACCTCACTGGACGGCCCCTGGGTGAGTATAATATAACCTGTTTTTCTACCTTTCAGGTTACATCGGGGGCTTATCTACAGCATTACAGAATGTGGAGCGCCCCCAGACGCAGGGCCGCGGGTTACTCGGTACCGGTCCTCTCTGTCTCGGTCCTAGGGTTGTCACGGTGGCTGGACCTGGTCCGTGACCCTGCTAAGGGGCGTCCAATGAAAAGTGATGCAAGTTTGTCAAGGTTTCGTGACGCCACCTGTGGTATTCGGTCAGGGTGACCGACGCTGCTAAGGGGTCCACTGGGGTGATGTAATGGCAGCTAGATGGTATACCTTCCCACAGGTGAAGTATGTCCCCAGGGCTTCCCAGTAGTGTAGGTGGCGATGATGTGAGGCGCAGTTAATAACGAGGACACAAGGTTGCAGTCTCTTTACCTTTTTACTGAAGACTTCGGGATCCGCAATCCAGAGCAGGGCTGGCTGAGTCCGGCCGGTCTGAAGGCACATCCAGAGTTTCCTTTGCAGATGGAAATCAGTGCCTACCAACTAGCGCCTGTGTGTTGTAGTTCTTCCCTGCTGAGCATTCGGGATAGTCCCCGCAACTTTCGTATCTGTTCTTTCTCTCTCTCCATCCCCCAAGTATATCTGGCTAGGACGCACCCGTTTGACGGGAAGGCTCGGAGCTATTCTGGGACCCTAGAGACGCCCCTCTCCACGTGTTGCCCCCTATGTCTTCTTAGGTGATGTAAGGTAGACAGCCAACCTATAATCAACTGTCCTGCCGCTGTTTGAAGTAATGCTTGGAGTCAGTTACTTCCTCGGCGTTCCGGCCACCGGCTACGCGGCTCAGTAGGATGTTGCCGATCTCGGGGCACGACTCCTACTGGCTCTCCTTTGTGCTGTGATCTCGTTTCTCACTTCTCCACAATATCCTTCGCTTCATGTCTGAAACACACGTCGGGGTGCACATTACCTTGCCGCTGGCAGCCTGGGATCATTCCCTTGACTTATTGTAAGTAATTGGCATCTCTATTGCATCTGCACATAGCACTTTTTCTTCAATTAGTTTCCTGCTTGTATTTTGCACAAAATGTTCCCTTGTTGGTGATTAATTTGCCGCACATAGCACTTTATTCTGTTACATTTTCACCATGATCTTTTGTGATTTTTCGTGAGATTTTTTGAGATTTTTTTGTAATATTGATGCATATCTCTTTATATCACTGGCACACACTGGCTTTTATATATATATCATTTATTTACCCTTGGTGTGCATACGTGATAGATTGCCATCTTATCCTGTGGCATATTATGAGGATTTGGCTTGCCATGTTATTTTGCGGCTTGAATTGTGCACATTTTTTTGGAATTTATCTATATATTTATTTTTTTAAACATTTTTTTACATGTTTGTCACTATTGCTATTAAATAAATAAAAATTGATTTTTATATTACCAATATTCCCTGTCACGTTCTCATTGGTTCGGGTCTCTATGTTGGGAGCTTTGTTCTCCTCTCTTTAGTGGTTTTCCACTATAACTGTGGCACATGTGGTGACCCATTGATTATATTGTATTTTTTATTATGATTTTTTAATTTGTCTATTATCTAGGTGTCACTACTGTGTCTTTTACTACTACTGCAGGGAGTTGCCGGTTTCAGACTAGGGACCACAGGGTATGTATGAGTTAAGCCGGGATCACACATACGCGAGATACGGCCGAGTCTCGCATGTGAAAACCCAGCTCTGGCGCCAACACTCCGGAGCGGAGCGTGCAGCCGCACAGCAATACATGGAGCCGCACGCTCCGCTCCGGAGTGCCGGCTCCAGAGCTGGGTTTTCACCCGCGAGACTCGGCCGTATCTCGTGTATGTGTGATCCCGGCCTTATACATATCCCCGGCCAGTGGGTGTGGCCTCGCTCCATACACTTGTATAGAACCGAGGATACACACCAGTAGGTGTGTCCAACTAATGAGTGACTGCAGACTTATCGTTTTTTGCCGGACAACCCCTTTAAGGTTACGTTCCCACGATGAGTTTTAGGTGAGTTTTTGACACTGTGTATTTTCACTGAACACAAAAACACAGCCTCTTACCGTTCCAGCAAAGTGGATGGGATTTCGAGAATTCTCCGGCCCACTGAGATTGTGCCGACGGTCTGATTGGAGTGTGACCACAGTGTGATTCAATTCTCTCAGGTGAGGAGAAGATTGAGGAAAAAATGTCTCGTCTTCTCCATTCTGACAGTCAGTGAAAGTCAGACCGCACTCAGATGTTACCCGAGAGCACTCAGATGTTTTCCACGGACTCCTTGACTTTCACAGATCAAAATTGAGCATCTGGGTCAGTTCGAAGAAAAAATAGAATATGTGAATGGCCCCATAGAATGGCATTGGTCCGAACCCTAAACCATCAGCTAATTGTGTGGATGTCACTGCAGAATCCACTACAGACTTTCCGCAGATTTCACCCTCGGCACTCCGAGTGTTTCCCTCCGACCCTGTAGATGCCATAAGGCTCTGAATCCACTCAGTTTTTTGAGGAGTTCAAAACGCATACATTTTTGAAGCAGAAGCCACTTCAGAAGATTCTCCTGTTTTCGGAGAACATTTTCTTTTCCTGGACGATTTTGAAGAGGTCGTGAATACTTTTGGACCTCTTTTTTTTTCCTGAAGTGTCCTTTGCAGCCTTTTGACTAGACAAGTGTTTACTTTGCAGATGTTTCCTTTAGGATCCTTTTCATCAAAATGACAAGCGATTCTTTTTTTTACAACAGCTGTTTTTCAAAACCTTTTTAGAAAAAAAAAACTCCAAAACCTCCTTATATGAAAAGTAAAGGGAATTTCCCATAAGGCTCTGTGTACACAGAGTTTTTCGAGAAATTTTTGGAACAGAAACTGAGCGGAGACTCCAAATCTCAAAGCTCCTCAAAAACATTGAGTTTTTGCTCAGTTTTTGCCCCAAAAAGTCTTGAAAAAAAAACTTAGTATGAACATAAACCAAGCGAAAATGAACACAGCACATATTTGGTGTGGCGATTTCATGCAGATTTACCACCATGTTAGGCTGTGTTCACACGTGGTGTTTTTTCTGAGCTTTTTTTCTGCACCCAAAAAATTCCCTCTTGGCAGTAAAAACACTGTGTATTAAGACATTGAAGAGTCGCATCTTTGCAGCCTTTTTGCAGGTGGACTATGTGTATGATTTCTCTACAGCACATTAATAAACTTAGTTTTATTGACCAAAAACACTGCAAAAATGCTGCAAAAACACAGCAAGGATGTTTGCAGCATTTTTTTACTTAAAATTAGCTGAGCTGGGGCAGGATGAGCCTGAGCTGGGGCAGGATGGGGCTGAGCTGGGGCAGGATGGGGCTGAGCTGGGCCAGGATGAGGGCTGAGCTGTTGCAGGACAGGTCTGAGCTGGGACAGGACAGGTCTGAGCTGGGGCAGGACAGGGGCTGAGCTGGAACAGGATGGGCTTGAGCTGGGGCAGGATGGGTCTAAGCTGGGGAAGGAC
The DNA here is from genome assembly GCF_032444005.1 of Ranitomeya imitator. Taxonomy (NCBI): domain Eukaryota; kingdom Metazoa; phylum Chordata; class Amphibia; order Anura; family Dendrobatidae; genus Ranitomeya; species Ranitomeya imitator. Next base: position 1,227,127,733 of record NC_091282.1, read on the forward strand.
TGGGGTTGAGCTGGCAAACATCAGGGCTAAGCTTGGGCAGGATGAGCCTGAGCTAGGGCAGGATGTGTCTAAGCTGGGGCAGGACATAGGCTGAGCTGGGGCAGGACAAGTCTGAGCTGGGGTAGGATGGGCCGGAGCTGGGGAAGGATGGGTCTCTGCTGGGCCAGGACTGGGGCTGAGCTGACTCAGGGCACGGCTGAGCTTGGGCAGGATGAGCCTGAGCTGGGGCAGGATGGGTCTAAGCTGGGACAGGACAGAGGTTGAGTTGGGGCAGGACAAGGCTGAGCTTGGGAAGGATGAGCCTAAACTGGGCCAGGACTGGGGCTGAGCTGGCTCAGGGCAGGGCTGAGCTTGGGCAGGATGAGCCTGAGCTGGGGCAGGATGGGTCTAAGCTGGGACAGGACAGAGGTTGAGTTGGGGCAGGACAAGGCTGAGCTGGGGAAGGATGAGCCTAAGCTAGGCCAGCACTGGGGCTGAGCTGGCTCAGGGCAGGGCTGAGCTTGGGCAGGATGAGCCTGAGCTGGGGCAGGATGGGTCTAAGCTGGGGCAGGACAGAGGCTGAGCTGGGGCAGGACAAGGCTGAGCTGGGGCAGGATGGGCCTGAGCTAGGGCAGGATGGGCCTGATCTGGGGCAGGACAGGGGCAGAATGAGGCTGAGCTGGGGCAGGATGGGTCTAAGCTGGGGCAGGATGGGTCTAAGCTGGGGCAGGACAGGGGCAGAATGGGGCAGAGCTGGAGAAAGATGGGGGCGCAGTGGTGCATTCCTTATGTCACAAATCTTACTTCACTCATGCCACTTGTCAGACGCTCCCTATTCCTTGGGAAATCTTAATGATTTGCAGCCTAAGTCTTTCTGCAAATTAAGTTTTTAAGTCACTCAAAAACAAGTGGTTTTCCAGGTGGACGCTGCTTCAGAAAACCTCTCCATTTTGTGGAGTTTTTGGAGATATTTTGTCTTCACACTGACATTTTGCTGAGTTTTGGGAAGAATGGAAACTGAGCAGAAACTTGAAAATCCCCCTGAAAATCTGGGAGTTTTCAATCTCGACATGAACACAAATCTGGTACACAGAATGTGTCATGCAATTCTTATTTTTTTTTGTTCTAAGTAATTTTGTTTAAAAACTTGTCAAGGAAAAAAAATGTACTCTCAAAATACTCTTCTTCAGTAATAGTAGATTTCTTCACCACATCATAAGTGGGAAGAGTTTTCCAAGCATTTTTGTAATGTTTTTTTTTTCTGGATGACTTGGGAACAGATCTGGGCTCAAAAACTCCTCAAAATGGTGAAAATTTATTTTCAAGTTTTTGTATATTTTTGTAAGGAATTGTCCCTGTGTCGCACTGTCCGTAGCACCCGTCCACTTCTGGAATATCCAATAAACATTGGGTATGGCAATATGTTTAACTCCCGACCAGCTGGACAATTGTGAAAGACGTCCATACGGGGGGACAATGGACTTTTATGAAGAGTCCGCAGGTGTTCAGTTGCCCAGTTATCAGTTGGAGAAGTCTTTCCTGCCCTATGTAAAGTGCGGGCTCAGGAGCTGAGGTCACGCTGCCCACGACGGGTGCCTCTTGTGTTATACAGCCAGCACCTGACGCCAGCACCAGCGATCAGAGCCAGCTCCGGTCGCTGCACTTTAACTCTTCAATTGCCACTGCCAATCTCTGAAATTGGCGCCTATTTGTGCAACCATCGTTTCACCCGCTCTACTACATTCCCGGGACACAATTGCAGGGTTCCAGTGGAATTAAAGTTCCCTAAATATTGCAATCAAGCCATGCCTAGAAGAGCGGAAAAACAAAGTATAAAATAAAAATGCTTTTGAAAAGATTTTAAAAAATTTAAAAAAATAAAAAGATTAAAAAAATATAATAAAAACAATAAAATCAACATTATAATGAAATAATAATAACAATAGTAAGTAATAATTAAAAAATAAATTTAAAAAAGACATTGACGCAGGCGGCGTGGCCACATCCAGAAAAAGTCATTTTTATTAAAAAAAAAGGGGTTTGTTAAAGACCACTCGTCGTTATAAAAAAAATAATAACGGTTCTCTGAAAATGGCAAAACAAATCAAAATTTATTTTATTTTTTACAGATTTGTGAATTTTTTAAGGCACTAAAATATAGAAAAAATGTTATGTTGGTGTCGTCATAGTCGTAGTGACCCGGACAATAGTCGTCAGGTTATTATACCGCACGATGAACGCTGGAATAACAAAATGTAGAAAAAGTGCGGCAGAGGGTCCCAGCGATCGGTTCTCCCACATCCGAGGGATTCATGTGTCTGAGAATACGGGATAATATTTTCTGCAGCCTGATGCACTTTCCTGCACTGACACACTGTAACAAAACTTCATGGTGGCAGTGTACTGCCCTACGCTGGATTCAGGTGTAACAAGCCCGCGGAGCGCTGGATCCGACTGAGTTTCTGCCTCCGGATGGAAACAGGACGGGTCGTGGTCACTGACAGCAAGCAGAGGTTTGGAGAATGTCGATACATTGTAACACCAGGTCCTTAGAATCTGCAGAACTCGTCATCATGGAAGGGGTTAACAGTTCTTTGTCGTTACAGTGTACCAGCGAAAGTAATCTATAGCAACCTCCCTCCTGTGCCGGACTCCAGGCCGATCCACACTGATACACTGCAACAAACCCTCAGCTGTGTGAGCAGGACGGGATCAAAAAGGCTTTTCTGGATGTAATCGGTTATGTTTCTACAAGACTATGACGAATATTTCTACCAGTCTTCTTTTCTCTATTTTTTTTGCAGTAAAATACAATCAATTGTTCTCTGGTATCAGGCAAATGGGGATTATGTGAGAGGATTACTCTAATACTCCTGTAGATGACTGACAGCAGATCCGGGCCTCCACGATCAGCGCCATACTTCTCAGCGCTGAAAGCCTGCACGGATACATGGCCGATATCCTCAGCTCCTCTTAGGCTGTGTTCACACATTGCATATTCATCTCAGTGTTGACAAATCCACAGCAAAAATGTTGTGGTTCTACTGAAAAAAAAACGTAATGCAGCCGCAACATGTGAACACAGCCGCAACATGTGAACGCAGCCGCAACATGTGAGTGTAACACCCCAGGAGACCGGTTGTTACAGTGATGTTGCCTTCCCTTCGGGGAGGGTGATATCACGCTTGGAGGCAAGGAGGATTCCCTTTACCAGGTAACGCACCTACATGCAACACATTCTGAATCCAGGCCAGAAGGGGGAGCTCTGAACCCGGATTCAGGGGAGCGTCCCCCAGCTATATGTGTTCTGGCCTGGAGGAGGAGTGAGTCAGTCATTCACAGACAGCGGACAGGGACAGTCTGATAGAGATACTGAAGGAGAAGGAAGACTGGAACTGAGAGCAGACACTGAGGTCGAGCAGCCACGAGGGAGCTGCAGCCTCTGGAGGGAGTGAGAGAACCCGAAGGGTTGTATGTGGTTGAGCTACAGAGGGAAGGAGCAAAGGAGAGAAAAAGGGCTCAGAGGGGAACTGCGATCGAACACCCTCAGAGCCAGAGTGCAGCAGCCAGGTACCGGAAGCCCGAGGCTTTTGTGGGACTCTAAGACACAGAGAAGAACCGGAGGGCCAAGAACTGTATGTAATTGGCCCACACCACACCTGAGATCCAGGGCATGATAGAGTCCCTGTAAAATGGCTCAAGCTGCCCGTCATGCAGGTACCTGTCCCAGGACAGGGGGAAAGAACGAGGACCTTGTTAGAAAACGTCAGGCAGCAGGGACCTCACAAAACAGAGCAATGAGGAAAGGCTAACGAACCTCAACTGGGAAGGAGATTCTCCCATTGCCTCCGAGCCGGCCAGACCACAGGACACCTGTACCTGGTACCCTGGACTGTGGACTACTGCCACCAGTAAACCAGGTAAAGACTTTATAACTCTGTGTCCTCCACTTATTCGGCGGCATACATGATCCTTGCCACACACCTTGGGAGCCCTGGGGACCAAGCTTCACCTGTGGGAAGTGTTACCATTTTGCTGCAACAACATCACCCCAGAGGACCCCTTTAAGCAGGGTTGGTCCCTATTGACCGAGAACCACAGATGGTGTCACGAACAATAGGCTTTATTCACAATTCCCCTTAAAAGAGGGCGCCCAGGGCCACGGACTGGGACGCAGCCACCATGACATCCCCTTTAAGACCAGACCCGGTACTGAGTACCCCACGGCCAAGGTGGGAGACTCATCATGAGCACAGCTGAAACGTGAACGCAGCCTCAACGTGTTATTGCAGCCGAAACGTGTGAATGCAGCTGAAACGTGTGAATGCAGCCACAAAGTGTGAGCGCAGCCTCAACATGTGAGCGCAGCCGAAACATGTGAACGCAGCTGAAACATATGAACGCAGTCGCAAAGTGTGAGCGCAGCCTCAACTTGTGAGTGCAGCCGAAACATGTGAGCGCAGCCGAAATGTGAAAATGTAGCCGCAAAGTGTGAATGCAGCCTCAACGTGTGAGTGCAGCCGAAACATGTGAACGCAGCCTCAACGTGTGAGCGCAGCCAAAATGTGAGAATGCAGCCGCCAACTGTGAGTGTAGCCTCAACATATGAGCGCAGCCTCAATGTGTGAGCATAGCCGAAACGTGTGAGCGCAGCCTCAACAAGTTTTTGCAGCCGAACTGTGTGAACGCAGCCGCAAAGTGTGAGCGTAGCCGCAAAGTGTGAGTGCAACCGCAACACGTGAACCCAGCAACCAGTGAACCCAGCCGCAACATGTGATATAGTCACAACATGTGAGCGCAACTGCAACTTGTGAACACAGCCATAAAGTTAGATTGCAGCCACAACGCGTGAACGCAGCCGCGACATGTGAGCATAGCTGCAAAGTGTGATCACAGCCTTATAAGCCTCAGGCCACTCCCTCTCTTAAAGGTGTAAATCCAATTATAATCTCACTAAAAATCTTAGTAAAAGCTATAAAAACTAAAACAAATGAAATACTGACCCAAGTAACAAGTGTCATCACATCTACACTCTAGCTGTAAGGGGACGACAGCACCATGGGTACCTGCGTGGAGGGTCCGGAACTGAAAAGGCTGCATCCTCTGTTCCCGGGGAGATGCTTTAGTGAGGCGGACCTTCCTCTGTTGCCTGGGGGAAGCTGGAGTGAGGCAGAACTTCTTCCTGACCGAGGGGGGCAGGGATATAAAAGGGGAAAGCGCATGCAGCAGAGGAGTTTGGCACCAACTCAGGGCAGCGCGCAGAGAGGTGAGCGGCGTGCTCTGCTTCCCGTTCCCCCACCGAGTACCGACGGTGTGGCAGCCCCCATCTACTGCAAAGGGGCCACACCAGAGAAAGAGAGAGGCCGAGAGTGCTGCAGCAATCCAGAGAGAGAGGGACTGCGGCGCACAGGGAAGCCGTGTGTTCAGCAGCAGGGACCAATGAGTGCTGCAGTCCCGGAGCATGCGTACAGCGCAGGCCTTCGCCCAAGCACCGCCACCGCTGACAGAGACTGTGAGGAGAGACGTGCATGGTGCTCATTGGTCACCACAGAGCGAGGTGTTGAACGTTCGGGGCTAGTGAGTATTGTGTACGTGCTGCCAGAGATCGGGTGCAGCACCCCGCCGGAGAAGCAGCGCGCCAGTGGTTGTCGGAGCTTCAATCTTGGCGGGAACAGGCAGCGCGCAGCATAGAGAGGAAAGTGCAGCTCTCCCAGTAGCTGACAGAGATCGAGGTGCTCTGTGCTTCATGGCCGTGAGTACAGCGCACGTGCCACAGAGAGAACCGAGTGCTGGGTAGACTTGCATAACCCACTGTACCAGCACATACTTTCCCGCTCACAGGCGACCCTGATTTTGCCAGTGTATATTTGCTGTGCCACGTTGTGCTCGTACAGTACTGTGGCCCGCACCCTTATCAGCCACTGCAGCATATGGACTATGGGTAGCGGAAGGTACCGGAGACACAAGACGAGGCATTGTTGGTAGACTTGTTCTTCTCTTCTTGGAATCCGTCAGACCTGAGATTTCAGGTTTCGCTGTTGCTCTGGATGTGACTGAAGAATAGAATGTAACGAAGTGAAGCAAAGTTCCGGAACATTCTATCTGCGGTTAACCCCTCACGCTTTGACTCTGAACTCTGTTTGCTCCGACACCATTGCCTTTGTCTTGTGTAAGTCGACCCCGATGGTCTGCAGACGGAGACTGAAGACAAATACTATTTCCTTTCGTTCCTATTGTCACGGTGCAGGAAGTCTGCGGCAGCGCTGCGCGTACGAGACGGTGACAACAACGTATAGCTGAAAAGTGACACCTCAATGCCAGACGGGATTAGACAGATCACATAATAGTGATATTAAAGGGCAAGTCTGCCCTAAATGTATCCAGGGAAGGAAGATCGGGGGTTTCTCGGGTGACCACCAACATGGCCGCTATTACCCAACCAACGGGAACCAAGTCAGATTTCTTAAAGGAATTTTCCATTTTCAAAAAAGTGGAGAGTTATAAAATATTAAAAGACCTAATACTTATATGTAAATCCCTTGCCTCTTCAGCGCCTTATTATTTGCGCCTGTAATTTATAGCCCTTTTGTCCTCAGAGAAGGGGGCACCACTAAAATCACTGCACCCCTATAAATATGTCCCTACTTGAGTAATCGGAACAGCACTTTATAAAAAAAACATTATTTAAAGGGATTCTCCAATTTGGACAATCTATACCTTACTGGGATTTCCCAGCAGTGCCCCCGCAGGGGAGAGGAAGTATTACACATCAGTGTCCATTCATATTAATGAGTCGCCTGAGAGATGCTGAAAAGCTCTGGTCCTCCCAAGTGAGAGAGAAAACGCTGATTACAAAGATTGTCGCTTCCTAACCACTGGAGGAGCCCCATCTATGAACGTATAGGGTGGGCTTTAAAAAAAAAACCATTAACCCCAAAATGACAGAAGAGTATTGTCCCACAATAGAGAAGCCGAATCCAAGCTACAAAGTCTAATGCTGCAGCTCCTTGCTACATTTCTGACTTTTTTTGTCGTTTTTTTTTCACCTGTTTTTCCCTCATTATTAAGTTGCGCCTTTTTTAAGGTCTTTTTTTTATATATGTTTTCGCCTGTTTTTTTCTCTTTCCCGATTTGTCCAGCTGGAGTGACCTTTCATTTTAGTGGAAAATCTTGCGCTAAAAAGTAAAAAAAATGTTAAGGACAAAAAAAAAAAAAATACCCCCGATTCATAACTCATGTTTTCTTATGTGACTTTTCCATTTCTGTCTTGTATTTGTTGGCATTTTTTTCTGCACCAAAAAATGGCGCAAGTGGTTCATTAATTTTGCACATGACGGTCTTCATTTTTGTCTTTAGCCTTTTTTGAGAGCAAAAAGATGCAAAATTTGTGCAGAAATTACTGACCTACAAAAAGATGGACATTCACACAAAAAACATGCAGCTTTTCTAAAAAGTCGCATATGATGAATTATTGAAAAATGTCTGGAATAGCCGCAATGACGTAAAAATCCGAAAATTAACTAAACAGCAAAAGAAAAGTTTGTGAACCCCGTGCGTCACTTTGGAAAATTTAGAGCAAAAAAGTCATTTAAAAAAATACAAGGGGCTGGATAAGTTGGGCTTTACATTTTGAGACAGAAATTTAAAGGGTTTTTTTTGCCTTTCAACAGAAAACAGCGGCGTTCTTACTAAAACGGATAGGACAAATAGGTAAAAAAAAAATTGAAAGGGAAAAAAAAAACTTTAATATTCCGGGAAAAAATCGCAAAAATCTAAAATAAAAGCTTAAATTCTGGAGAGAATAAAAGACAGAAATCTGAAATAAGAAAAGAGAAATCTGAGAATTCTTTATTAATAAATGTGAAATAAGAATTTTAAGATTTCATCAGGAGCCTGAACCGGAAGGAAATCTCAGATAGAAAAGGCGAAAAAGACCGAAATTAGAATTCTGAGAGCAAAAGTCAAAATTCTCAGATAAAAAATAAAATCTAAATTCTAAAAGTCAGAAAATAAGAAACTGTGAATTCCTCAGTGACAGAGGACAGGAGGGTCAGAACCCGGGGAGGATCCGCAGCGTCCAACGGGCCAGGAGCCCACACAATCACTGCAGGAATTCCCAGTGGATAAAAGCCAAGTAATCAGTGTGACCCTGACACACGTGTGACCCCCACCCATGTCAGGAAGTTGTCTCCTGTGGGACCCCCTGCCGGGGAGCGGTAACCAGGATTCTTCCCCCAGAACCGCTGCCAGTCTAGACACCGCTTTCACAGTGGGATTAGGAGGTAACTGCTAGTTTTCGGCTTAGGAGGAATCAGCCGCGGACGCCGCCAAAGGAACATTGTGTCCAACAAAGAAAATGTATTTCCTCACCTCGAGCGAAGAACACCTGTCACCTGGGGGGCATGAGGAGCCACACAGGGGGCACCGGCACAGGAGGGGTTAACAGGGGATCAGACTTATCGATAGATCTATTAGCTATCTACTGAATCTACAGAGGAGAGAGATAGATAGATAGATAGATAGATAGATAGATAGATAGATAGATAGATAGATAGATAGATAGATAGATAATAGATAGATAGATAGATAGATAGATAGATAGATAATAGAGAATAGATAGATAGATAGATAATAGATAGATAATAGATAGATAGATAGATAGATAGATAGATAGATAGATAGATAGATAGATAGATAATAGAGAATAGATAGATAGATAGATAATAGATAGATAATAGATAGATAGAAATATAATAGACAGATAATAAATAGATAATAGATAGATAGATAATAGATGATAGATAGATAATAGATAGATAGAAATATAATAGACAGATAATAAATAGATAATAGATAACAGATAGATAGATACTAGATAGATAGATAGATAGATTAATAGATGATAGATAGATAATAGATAATAGATGATAGATAGATAGATAGATAGATAGATAGATAGATAGATAGATACTAGATAGATAGATAGATAGATAATAGATGATAGATAGATAGATAGATAGATAATAGATAGATAATAGATAGATAATAGAGAATAGATAGATAATAGATAGATAATAGAGAATAGATAGATAAATAGATAATAGATAGATAGATAATAGATAGATAATAGATAGATAGATAGATAATAGATAGATAATAGATAGATAATAGATAGATAGATAGATAGATAATAGATAATAGATAGATGATAGATAATAGATAGATAATAGATAGATGATAGATAGATGATAGATAGATAATAGATAGATAGATAGATAGATAATAGATAGATAATAGATAGATAGATAATAGATAGATAGATAATAGATAGATAATAGATAGATAGATAGATGATAGATAATGGATAGATAGATAATAGATAGATAATAGATAGATAGATAATAGATAGATAATAGATAGATAATAGATAGATAGATAATAGATAGATCTATAGATAATAGATAGATAATAGATAGATAGATAATAGATAATAGATAAATAATAGATAATAGATAGATAATAGATAGATAGATAGATAATAGATAGATAATAGATAATAGATAGATAATAGATAGATAATAGATAGATGATAGATAGATAGATAGATAGATAGATAGATAGATAGATAGATAGATAGATAGATAGAACAAATGGAACAGCACAACTATTTAAATAGGTGCAAAATCTCCCAGCAATGAATCCATACACTTGCCAGACATCCAAGAAAAAATAAGTAGCAGGACTCCAAAAATTTCAAAAGTAAAGTTGGACTTTTCTCAAGCCTTGAGAAAGTCTTTTGTATGCCAAAACGTCACCACGCCATGTGGACCTAATTAAAGTCCACCTTTACTTTTGAAATTTTTGGAGTCCTGCTTCCTATTTTTTTTCTTAGATAGATAGAAAATAGATAGATAATAGATAGATAGATAATAGATGGATAGATAGATATATAATAGATAGATAATAAATAGATAATAGATAATAAATGGATAGATAATAGATAGATAGTATATAGATAGATAATAGATGAATAGATAGATAGATAGATAGATAATAGATAGATAATAGATAGATAATAGATAGATAATAAATAGATAATAGATAATATATAGATAATAGATAATAAATGGATAGATAATAGATAGATAGGTAGATAATAGATAGATAGATAGATAATAGATAAATAGATAATAGATAGATAGATGATAGATAAATAGATAATAGATAGATAATAGATAGATAGATAGATAGATAGATAGATAGATAGATGATAGATAGATAATAGATAGATAGATAGATAATAGATAGATAGATAGATAATAGATAGATAGATGATAGATAGATAGATAATAGATAGATAGATAGATAGATAATAGATAGATAGATAATAGATAGATAGATAGATAATAGATAGATAGATAGATAGATGATAGATAGATAATAGATAGATAGATAGATAGATAGATAGATAGATAGATAGATAGATAGATAGATAGATAATAGATAGATAGATGATAGATAGATAATAGATAGATAGATAGACAATAGATAGATAGATAATAGATAGATAGATAATAGATAATAGATAGATAATAGATAATAGATAGATAGTAGATAGATGATAGATAGATAGATAGATAGATAGATAGATAATAGATAGATAGATGATAGATAGATAATAGATAGATAGATAATAGATAGATAGATAGATAATAGATAGATAGATAATAGATAGATAATAGATAGATAGATAGATAGATAGATAGATAGATAGATAATAGATAGATAGATGATAGATAGATAGATGATAGATAGATAATAGATAGATTGATAATAGATAGATAGATAGATAGATAGATAGATAGATAGATAATAGATAGATAGATAATAGATAGATAGATGATAGATAGATAATAGATAGATAGATAGATAGATAATAGATAGATAGATAGATAATAGATAGATAGATAATAGATAATAGATAGATAATAGATAGATAATAGATAGATAATAAATAGATAATAGATAATATATAGATAATAGATAATAAATGGATAGATAATAGATAGATAGGTAGATAATAGATAGATAGATAGATAGATAATAGATAAATAGATACATAGATGATAGATAAATAGATAATAGATAGATAATAGATAGATAGATAATAGATAGATAGATGATAGATAGATAGATGATAGATAGATAATAGATAGATAGATAGATAGATAATAGATAGATAGATAGATAATAGATAGATAGATGATAGATAGATAATAGATAGATAGATAATAGATAGATAGATAGATAGATAATAGATAGATAGATAGATAGATAGATAGATGATAGATAGATAATAGATAGATAGATAGATAGATAGATAGATAGATAGATAGATAGATAGATAGATAATAGATAGATAGATGATAGATAGATGATAGATAGATGATAGATAGATAGACAATAGATAGATAGATAATAGATAGATAGATAATAGATAATAGATAGATAATAGATAATAGATAGATAATAGATAGATGATAGATAGATAGATAGATAGATAGATAGATAGATAGATAGATAATAGATAGATAGATGATGGATAGATAATAGATAGATAGATAGATAATAGATAGATAGATAATAGATAGATAATAGATAGATAGATAGATAATAGATAGATAGATGATAGATAGATAGATGATAGATAGATAATAGATAGATAGATAGATAATAGATAGATAGATAGATAGATAATAGATAGATAGATAATAGATAGATAGATGATAGATAGATAATAGATAGATAGATAATAGATAGATAGATAGATAGATAATAGATAGATAGATAATAGATAGATAATAGATAGATGATAGATAGATAGATAGATAGATAGATAGATAGATAGAACAAATGGAACAGCACAACTATTTAAATAGGTGCAAAATCTCCCAGCAATGAATCCATACACTTGCCAGACATCCAAGAAAAAATAACTAGCAGCACTCCAAAAATTTCAAAAGTAAAGTTGGACTTTTCTCAAGCCTTGAGAAAGTCTTTTGTATGCCGAAACGTCACCACGCCATGTGGACCTAATTAAAGTCCACCTTTACTTTTGAAATTTTTGGAGACCTGCTTCCTATTTTTTTTCTTAGATAGATAGAAAATAGATAGATAATAGATAGATAGATAATAGATGGATAGATATATAATAGATAGATAATAAATAGATAATAGATAATAAATGGATAGATAATAGATAGATAATATATAGATAATAGATAGGTAGATAATAGATAGATAGATGATAGATAAATAGATAATAGATAGATAGATAGATAGATAGATAATAGATAGATAGATGATAGATAGATAGATAGATAGATAGATAATAGATAGATAATAGATAGATGATAGATAGATAATAGATAGATAATAGATAGATAGATAATAGATAGATAGATGATAGATAGATAATAGATAGATAGATAATAGATAGATAATAGATAGATAGATAATAGATAGATAGATGATAGATAGATAATAGATAGATAGATAATAGATAGATAGATAGATGATAGATAGATAATAGATAATAGATAGATAGATAATAGATAGATAATAAATAGATAATAGATAATATATAGATAATAGATAATAAATGGATAGATAATAGATAATAGATAGGTAGATAATAGATAGATAGATAATAGATAATAGATAGATAGATGATAATAGATAGATAGATAATAGATGATAATAGATAGATAGATAATAGATAGATAATAGATAGATAGGTAATAGATAATAAATAGATGATAGATAATAGATAGATAGATAGATAGATAGATAGATAATAGATAGATAGATAGATGATAGATAGATAATAGATAGATAATAGATAGATAATAGATAGATAGATGATAGATAGATAATAGGTAGATAATACATAGATAATAGATAGATAGATAAATAGATAATAGATAATAGATAGATAGATAAATAGATAATAGATAATAGATAGATAGATGATAGATAATAGATAGATAGATGATAGATAATAGATAGATAGATAATAGATAGATAGATAGATAATAGATAGATAGATAATAGATAGATAATAGATAGATAATAGATAAATAGATAATAGATAGATAGATAGATAGATAATAGATAAATAGATAATAGATATATGATAGATAATAAATAGATAATAGATAGATAGATAATAGATAGATAATAAATAGATAATAGATAGATAATAGACGGTGGCGCAGTGGTTAGCACAGCAGCCTTGCAGTGTCGGGGTCCTGGGTTCAAACCCCACCCAGGATAACATCTGCAATGAGTTTGTATGTTCTCTCCGTGTTTGCGTGGGTTTCCTCCAGGTTCTCCGGTTTCCTCCCACATTCCAAAGACATACTGATAGGGACTGTAGATTGTGAGCCCCATCGGGGACAGTGATGATAATGTGTGCAAACTGTAAAGTGCTGCGGAATATGTTAGCGCTATATAAAAATAAAGATTATTAATATTATAGATAATGGATAGATAGATAATATAGATTATAGATAGATAATATATGAAAACATTTATGAAAAAAATTACTGTAATTAAACAATATGAAAATTGTAAAAAACACAATATGAGAAAATATATATATTTTTTTTAAATCTATGATAAAAGGCATAAAAGTACCGAGGCCCCAATTCATCATTTGCTATTTTTTTGTGTCACTTTCCTTTCTTGTTTTGCGGTATTAGTTGACAGTTTTGGCGCCAAATTCTTCAAAATGGTCCACACTATTCATATATTTGGAGCAGTCAAAAATGTTTTTTTTTTCTGTCTTGAACTGTTTTTGCAACTTTTTGGCGCCAAAATTCTAATTTTTCGCAAATAGTGGCGTACTGAAAAATACATCAAGCAAAGCGAAAACATATGAAATTGTTAATCTCAGCCAACAAAGCAGAAATCAAAAACCTCGCAAAAAGCGCAAATAGAAAACTGAATTGAGAGCAAGTGAAAAAGGTGGAAAACACAAAACAAGACAAGAACAGGTGCAGAGTCAATGATGAATCGGGGACCTCGTGTTATTCCAAAACTTCTTCAGAAATCATGTGTCTTTTGGAAGCGTTTATGAAGTTGGGTTTTCTATCCTCTAAAACCCACATCACAGACTCAGTGTGAACTAATCCGATGATCAACCAGGGAAGAAGTAGAAGCGAGACGTGTGAGGACCAGCCTGGATCACGTAGGTCACATTTTATCTCCCAAAGTGGCTCTAAAAGAGAAAAAAATAGTAAAAGACCTTGTGCTTGGAATCAGACAGATCTGTAGGTCCTGATTGTGCTGCCATATGGTAACAGTGACATTTACTCCACTGATATACAGGTCCTTCTCAAAAAATTAGCATATAGTGTTAAATTTCATTATTTACCATAATGTAATGATTACAATTAAACTTTCATATATTATAGATTCATTATCCACCAACTGAAATTTGTCGGGTCTTTTATTGTTTTAATACTGATGATTTTGGCATACAACTCCTGATAACCCAAAAAACCTGTCTCAATAAATTAGCATATCAAGAAAAGGTTCTCTAAACGACCTATTACCCTAATCTTCTGAATCAACTAATTAACTCTAAACACATGCAAAAGATACCTGAGGCTTTTATAAACTCCCTGCCTGGTTCATTACTCAAAACCCCCATCATGGGTAAGACTAGCGACCTGACAGATGTCAAGAAGGCCATCATTGACACCCTCAAGCAAGAGGGTAAGACCCAGAAAGAAATTTCTCAACAAATAGGCTGTTCCCAGAGTGCTGTATCAAGGCACCTCAATTGTAAGTCTGTTGGAAGGAAACAATGTGGCAGAAAACGCTGTACAACGAGAAGAGAAGACCGGACCCTGAGGAAGATTGTGGAGAAGGACCGATTCCAGACCTTGGGGAACCTGAGGAAGCAGTGGACTGAGTCTGGTGTGGAAACATCCAGAGCCACCGTGCACAGGCGTGTGCAGGAAATGGGCTACAGGTGCCGCATTCCCCAGGTAAAGCCACTTTTGAGCTACAGAGAAGCAGCACTGGACTGTTGCTAAGTGGTCCCAAGTACTTTTTTCTGATGAAAGCAAATTTTGCATGTCATTCGGAAATCAAGGTGCCAGAGTCTGGAGGAAGACTGGGGAGAAGGAAATGCCAAAATGCCTGAAGTCCAGTGTCAAGTACCCACAGTCAGTGATGGTGTGGGGTGCCATGTCAGCTGCTGGTGTTGGTCCACTGTGTTTCATCAAGGGCAGGGTCAATGCAGCTAGCTATCAGGAGATTTTGGAGCACTTCATGCTTCCATCGGCTGAAATGCTTTATGGAGATGAAGATTTCATTTTTCAGCACGACCTGGCACCTGCTCACAGTGCCAAAACCACTGGTAAATGGTTTACTGACCATGGTATTACTGTGCTCAATTGGCCTGCCAACTCTCCTGACCTGAACCCCATAGAGAATCTGTGGGATATTGTGAAGAGAAAGTTGAGAGACGCAAGACCCAACACTCTGGATGAGCTTAAGGCCGCTATTGAAGCATCCTGGGCCTCCATAACATCTCAGCAGTGTCACAGGCTGATTGCCTCCATGCCACGCCGCATTGAAGCAGTCATTTCTGCCAAAGGATTCCCGACCAAGTATTGAGTGCATAACTGAACATTATTATTTGATGGTTTTTTTGTTTGTTATTAAAAAACACTTTTATTTGATTGGATGGGTGAAATATGCTAATTTATTGAGACAGGTTTTTTGGGTTATCAGGAGTTGTATGCCAAAATCATCAGTATTAAAACAATAAAAGACCTGACAAATTTCAGTTGGTGGATAATGAATCTATAATATATGAAAGTTTAATTGTAATCATTACATTATGGTAAATAATGAAATTTAACACTATATGCTAATTTTTTGAGAAGGACCTGTATATCATTGATGTAGAATACATTGTATAGTTACATAGTTACATAGTTATTAAGGTTGAAGGAAGACTATAAGTCCATCTAGTTCACCCCATAGCCTAACCTAACATGCCCTAACATGTTGATCCAGAGGAAGGCAAAAAAAAACCATGTGGCAAAGAGTAAGCTCCACATTGGGGAAAAAAATTCCTTCCCGACTCCACATACGGCAATCAGACTAGTTCCCTGGATCAACGCCCTATCAAGGAATCTAGTGTATATACCCTGTAACATTATACTTTTCCAGAAAGGTATCCAGTCCCCTCTTAAATTTAAGTAACGAATCACTCATTACAACATTATACGGCAGAGAGTTCCATAGTCTCACTGCTCTTACAGTAAAGAATCCGCGTCTGTTATTATGCTTAAACCTTTTTTCCTCCAAACGTAGAGGATGCCCCCTTGTCCCTGTTTCAGGTCTAGGATTAAAAAGATCATCAGAAAGGTCTTTGTACTGTCCCCTCATATATTTATACATTAAAATAAGATCACCCCTTAGTCTTCGTTTTTCCAAACTAAATAGTCCCAAGTGTAATAACCTATCTTGGTATTGCAGACCCCGCAGTCCTCTAATAACCTTGGTCGCTCTTCTCTGCACCCGCTCCAGTTCAGCTATGTCTTTCTTATACACCGGAGACCAGAACTGTGCACAGTATTCTAAGTGTGGTCGAACTAGTGACTTGTATAGAGGTAAAATGATGTTCTCCTCATGAGCATCTATGCCTCTTTTAATGCATCCCATTATTTTATTTGCCTTTGTAGCAGCTGCCTGACACTGGCCCCTGAATATGAGTTTGTCATCCACCCATACACCCAGGTTTCATTGACGGTTTTGCCCAGAGTTTTAGAATTAAGCACATAATTATACATCTTATTACTTCTATCCAAGTGCATGACCTTACATTTATCCCCATTAAAGCTCATTTGCCATTTATCAGCCCAAGCTTCTAGTTTACATAAATCATCCTGTAATATAAAATTGTCTTCCTCTGTATTGATTACCCTGCAGAGGTTAGTGTCATCTGCAAATATTGAAATTCTACTCTGAATGCCCCCTACAAGGTCATTAATAAATATGTTAAAAAGAAGAGGGCCCAATACTGACCCCTGTGGTACCCCACTGCTAACCGCTACCCAGTCCGAGTGTGCTCCATTAATTCCCACCCTTTGTTTCCTATCCCTGAGCCAGCTCTCAACCCACTTGCACATATTTTCCCCTATCCCCATTATTCTCATTTTATGTATCAACCTTTTGTGTGGCACCGTATCAAAAGCTTTTGAAAAGTCCATATACACTACATCCACTGGGTTCCCTTGGTCCAATCCGGAACTTACCTCTTCATAGAAACTGATCAGATTAGTCTGACATGAACGGTCCCTAGTAAACCCGTGCTGATACTGGGTCATGAGGTTATTCCTCTTCAGATACTCCAGTATAGCGTCCCTTAGAATGCCCTCCAGGATTTTACCCACAGTAGAGGTTAAGCTTACTGGCCGATAATTTCCGAGTTCAGTTTTTGTCCCCTTTTTGAATATTGGCACCACATTTGCTATACGCCAGTCCTGTGGAACAGACCCTGTTATTATGGAGTCTTTAAAGATTAAAAATAATGGTCTATCAATGACTGTACTTAATTCCTGCAGTACTCGAGGGTGTATCCCATCCGGGCCCGGAGATTTGTCAATTTTAGTGATTTTTAGACGCCGCCGCACTTCCTGCTGGGTTAAGCAGGTGACATTTAATGGGGAATTTTTATCACTAGACATTTTGTCTGCCATGGGATTTTCTTGTGTAAATACTGATGAAAAAAAGTCATTTAGCATATTGGCTTTTTCCTCATCCTCATCCACCATTTCACCCAGACTATTTTTAAGGGGCCAACACTATCATTTTTTAGTTTCTTACTATTTATGTAGTTAAAGAATATTTTGGGATTATTTTTACTCTCTGGCAATGAGTCTCTCTGTCTCAATCTTTGCTGCCTTGATTTGCTTTTTACAGAATTTATTTAATTTTCTGTATTTATTTAATGCCTCCTCACTACCTACTTCCTTTAATTCTCTAAATGCTTTCTTTTTGTCACTTATTGCGCCCCTTACAGCTCTATTTAGCCATATTGGTTTCCTCCTATTTCTAGTATGTTTATTCCCATACGGTATATACTGTGCACAGGTCCTATCCAGGATGCTAATAAACGTCTCCCATTTTCTTTGTGTATTTTTATATCTCAGGATATCGTCCCAGTTAATTGCACCAAGATCCTCTCTCATCCGTTGGAAATTTGCCCTCCTGAAGTTTAGTGTCCTTGTAACCCCTCTACTACACATCTTTTTAAAGGATACATGAAAACTTATTATTTTGTGATCGCTATTTCCCAAGTGACCCCCAACCCTTATATTTGATATGCGGTCTGGCCTGTTGGTTAATATTAGGTCTAGCAGAGCCCCCCTTCTTGTTGGGTCCTGAACCAGTTGTGAAAGGTAATTGTCTCTCATAGTTGTCAAAAACCGATTACCTTTGCTGGAACTGCAGGTTTCTGTTCCCCAATCTATTTCAGGGTAGTTGAAGTCCCCCATAATAATGACTTCTCCTTGAGTCGCAGCTTCATCTATTTGCTTTACGAGGATATTCTCCATTGCTTCCATTATTTTTGGAGATTTATAACAAACCCCTATCAGTAATTTATTATTTTTCCCCCTCCCCTTATCTCCACCCACAGGGATTCTACATTTTCATTAAATTCACCTATATTATCGTGCTGGATGGGTTTTAAGGACGATTTTACATATAGACACACCCCTCCCCCTCGCTTATCTGTACGGTCATTTCTGAACAGGCTATAGCCCTGCAAGTTAACAGCCCAGTCATGGCTCTCATCCAGCCACGTTTCAGATATCCCCACCATGTCATAATTATGCTCCAACAACATTAGTTCTAATTCGTCCATTTTGTTGGCGAGGCTTCTGGCATTAGTATACATGCACTTTATGTTCCTCTCTGTACTTCTATTTCTTAAATTATTAACTGTTCTAACCCCACCCCCCATGCCACCGCCACCCCCAACTTCCTCATTTGTGCCCAGGTCTCTATCTGCACTATCTTCCCCTCCTATAAAATGAATACCCTCCCCCCCAATTCCTAGTTTAAACACTCCTCCAACCTTCTAGCCATTCTCTCCCCCAGCACAGCTGCACCCTCCCCATTGAGGTGCAGCCCGTCCCTAGCGTAGAGCCTGTAGCCAACTGAGAAGTCGGCCCAGTTCTGCAGGAACCCAAACCCCTCCTTCCTACACCAATTCTTGAGCCACTTATTAACCTCCCTAATCTCCCGTTGCCTCTCTGGCGTGGCACGTGGTACCGGCAGTATTTCGGAGAATACCACGTTGGAGGTCCTTGCTTTCAGCTTGCGGCCTAATTCCCTGAAATCATCTTTAACCCCTTCATGACCAGGGGATTTTTCGTTTTTCCATGTTCGTTTTTCGCTCCCCTCCTTCCCAGAGCCATAACTTTTTTATTTTTCCGTCAATTTGGCCATGTGAGGGCTTATTTTTTGCGGGACGAGTTGTACTTTTGAACGACATCATTGGTTTTAGCATGTCGTGTACTAGAAAACGGGAAAAAAATTCCAAGTGCGGTGAAATTGCAAAAAAAGTGCAATCCCACATTGGTTTTTTGTTTGGCTTTTTTGCTAGGTTCACTAAATGCTAAAAATGACCTGCCATTATGATTCTCCAGGTCATTACGAGTTCATAGACACCAAACATGACTAGGTTATTTTTTATCTAAGTGGTGAAAAAAAATTCCAAACTTTGCTAAAAAAAAAAAAAAAAAAAATTGCGCCATTTTCCGATACTCGTAGCGTCTCCATTTTTTGTGATCTGGGGTCGGTTGAGGGCTTATTTTTTGCGTGCCGAGATGATGTTTTTAATGATAGCATTTCGGTGCAGATACGTTCTTTTGATCGCCCGTTATTGCATTTTAATGCAATGTCGCGGCGACCAAAAAAACGTAATTCTGGCGTTTTGAGTTTTTTTCCCGCTACGCTGTTTAGCGATCAGGTTAATACTTTTTTTTATTTGATAGATCGGGCAATTCTGAGCGCGGCGATACCAAATATGCGTAGATTTGATATTTTTTTTATTGATTTATTTTGATTGGGGCGAAAGGGGGGTGATTTAAACTTTTATGTTTTTTTTATTTTTTTCACATTTTTTTAAACTTTTTTTTTTAACTTTTGCCATGCTTCAATAGCCTCCATGGGAGGCTAGAAGCAGGGACAGCACGATCGGCTCTGCTACATAGCAGCGATCTGCTGATCGCTGCTATGTAGCAGAATTGCACGTGTGCTGTGAGCGCCGCCACAGGGTGGCGCTCACAGCGACGGGCAATCAGTAACCATAGAGGTCTCAAGGACCTCTATGGCTACAATGGAGACGCATCGCCGACCCCCGGACATGTGACGGGGGTCGGCGATGACGTCATTTCCGGCCGCCCGGCCGGAAGCGGTAGTTAAATGCCGCTGTCTGCGTTTGACAGCGGCATTTAACTAGTTAATAGGTGCGGGCAGATCGCGATTCTGCCCGCGCCTATTACGGGCACATGTCAGCTGTTCAAAACAGCTGACATGTCCCGGCTTTGGTGCGGGCTCACCGCGGAGCCCTGCATCAAAGCAGGGGAGCCGGCATCGGACGGTATAGTACGTCCGATGCCGGTAAGGGGTTAAGGACCTTCCACCTACCTCTAACTTTGTCATTAGTGCCAATGTGCACCATGACCGCTGGGTCCCCACCAGCCCCTCCCAGTAATCTGTCCACCCGATCAGCGATGTGTCGGACTCGAGCGCCAGGTAGGCAGCACACCGTTCGACGATCCCTGTCTTTGTGACAGATTGCCCTATCTGTTCCCCTAATAATTGAGTCGCCCACTACCAGCACCTGTCTGGCCTGCCCTGCTCTCCTATTTCCCTCCTTACTGGAGCAGTCACTCCTCCGGCTTTCAGAGGACATGCCTGGCTGCAGCAGTGCTACCCCTGTACTGGCACCCCCCTCATCTGCCAACTTAGCAAACTTATTGGGGTGTGCCAGGTCAGGACTAGCCTCCCTGGCACTCTTCCCTCTACTCCGCTTCCTAACTGTCACCCAGCTTCCTACTTCACCATCCTGCAGCTCCATCCCACCATCCCCCCCCTCATCTGTCCCATTGAGCGTCTGCTCCGTGAGCAGAAGACTCCTCTCCATATTGTCTATGGATCTCAGTGTTGCCAGCTGCACATTTAGAGTCAGAATCTGGGTTTCCAAATGCACAACGTGCTCACATCTCGCACAGCAGTATGCACCCTCGATCGGCTGCTCAAGGATTGCATACATGTGGCAAGATGTGCACTGGATGGCATTAACAAGAGTGGAGCACATTTCCTAATGGGGATTGCACCAGACAGAACAGTTCAATAAATAAAAAAAATAAAAAATAAATACAAAGTATTAATAAAATACAGACAGCAATTCAGTAATTCCTCCCTTGGAAACTCCCTGACTCCAAAGTCACTGAATCACAAGTCACACTTACCGCCGTCCACACTTACACTCAGGCCACACTCAGCTCGCTCACACTCGCTCTGCTGAAGATTTATAGATTTTTTTTTTCTCCCTTAACAGCAATCAACCTTGCTGTCCAAATGCACTTCCAAAAAGCCATTCTCCCACTATCGAGAACGTCGTCTACATACCACCTGCACCAGACCCAGTTTTCAGTTCAGTAGTCAGGATCCTCAGAGGCTTCTTATGCATATTTTTGGAGCGGGCTGGATCTCGCATTGTGGTTGTGCTTGCGCCCCTTCCCTTTGTCCTTTCCCTATCCTTGGTTGAACTTGATGGACATTTGTCAGGAATTCTGAGTGACCTTAACTCCCTTAAAGGGAAAGTTGTGGTCAGTAATCTTACACTTTTCACCCTGGCCACTGGGGCTATTTCAGAATCAGACTTCCCGTTTTGCCTACAGATGACTTTTCAGAAGTCTTATTATCAGCAGAGGCAGAAATACAATGACTGAAAACATAATCCACTAATCACAACAGATGCTAGCACAGCTAAACCTGCTCCCTTCACAGTGATCATTGCACACGCTCATTAGAAGCTTCAGTATCGATTTCCTGTAACAACAGGAAGTGAGAGTCTAAAAAAGCTCCAGTGACCGATGCAAAAATCGCAATATATGATTGTGATATGGAATAAAAAAATAAGTAAATAATATAAAAATATTAAAAATATATATGTAGCACAAAAAAAACAAATTAAACAGGTAATTTCCAGATCACACTTTTTAAGAACAAATGTACCGGTCATATCGAAGTCGAACATGTCCAACCCTTCATTCTGTAGATATCTGAGAGGTGGGAACATGGATATACACATAGGTGGTCGATCGGCGGGATGTGAGGCCAGCATCGATCTACAGTATCGTAAGAGGCAATGATTTTGCACTTCTCCGACCCACAAGATCATTATTCTGGGGAAAATCGAGTTGGTTATTCAGGAGTTTTTCAAAATTTTTTGAGAAAAAACAACAACTCCTCAATCAATTTTCACCCAGTGTGTCCTGCAAACCGTTGAGACAGCACAAAGGTAAAACGTTTAGACAATGAAGAATATTCTCGAGGGCCCGGCCGCGCGGGATGTGAACCGCACAACTATCATATCAGGGTTAACATAAAAGTGTCGCATATAATGGGCTCATGGGGGTCCCACCGTGGCGGGAGATTCAGGAATGGACAGTGGGATTCAGGGTCTCAAGAGATCGTCTTATTTTATCCCATTAGACCAATAGTGAGGATCAATGGAAGGATCTCCGAGGAGAAGAGCCGACTGGGTCACGACTCACCTGATCCCGGCATTTTTGGATGTCGCCTACTAATGTGTTTCGTAGGAGTTTTCTAGCCGAATGTCCTGTCCGTTTGGCTCCCTAAAACAAGGGCGTTATGGGCCAAGTAAAGGAGTCGGTCGGCCGTACGCAAATCTTCTGGATTCTAACGGCTAGAAATTGTTCCACCAGACGAGAAGCTCAGAGAAGAACCTGGAGGTCAGGAGAAGACTCTGTGGGTATCGGCCTCCATCCTAGACCCCACAAGGACAACGACTAGCACAAGGTCAGTCAGTCAGGGTAAAAAAAAAAGGAGAACATGGCGTGAATGTGAACAGAAAATCTGGCAAAATAATGAAGCAATTATAGGAGGATTGTCTTATAATAAGCTCCAACCACTGCTGGCCCTCTGCTAGCTGTTAGCAGGGTGCGGCCCTGTACACGAAATCTGCTCCTCTTCTGCTGGACATTATTGGGAGCACGACTGTGAAGATTAAGGCAGCTCCCTCTCTGCTGATCGTTAGCAGTGATGGGGCCCTGACAACTATGACTGCTCCTCTTCTGCTGTACATACATGCTAGCCACCTTAGGGAGAGACCCAAGTTGGGCTAAATGTAGCGGGACGAAAGAGACCGAAAAGCCCTCTACTTAAAGGAAATACATAGTGGATGCTTTCCTCTTCTGCTGCTCATTTGCAGAGTAGAGGCAGTGACAACTCTGACTACTTCTTCACTGCTGGTCATTAGCAATATTTTTGTGGTTGTGAACTTGTGACAACTATGACTGCTCGCCCTCTGCTGGCCATTACCAGTAGTGCAACTGTGACAACTATGACTGCTCGCCCTCTGCTGGCCATTACCAGTAGTGCAACTGTGACAACTATGACTGCTCGCCCTCTGCTGGCCATTACCAGTAGTGCAACTGTGACAACTATGACTGCTCGCCCTCTGCTGGCCATTACCAGTAGTGCAGCTGTGATAACTATGACTGCTCGCCCTCTGCTGGCCATTACCAGTAGTGCAACTGTGACAACTATGACTGCTCGCCCTCTGCTGGCCATTACCAGTAGTGCAACTGTGACAACTATGACTGCTCGCCCTCTGCTGGCCATTACCAGTAGTGCAGCTGTGATAACTATGACTGCTCGCCCTCTGCTGGCCATTACCAGTAGTGCAGCTGTGATAACTATGACTGCTTGCCCTCTGCTGGCCATTACCAGTAGTGCAGCTGTGATAACTATGACTGCTCGCCCTCTGCTGGCCATTACCAGTAGTGCAGCTGTGATAACTATGACTGCTTGCCCTCTGCTGGCCATTACCAGTAGTGCAACTGTGACAACTATGACTGCTCGCCCTCTGCTGGCCATTACCAGTAGTGCAGCTGTGATAACTATGACTGCTTGCCCTCTGCTGGCCATTACCAGTAGTGCAGCTGTGATAACTATGATTGCTCGCCCTCTGCTGGCCATTACCAGTAATGCAGCTGTGATAACTATGACTGCTCGCCCTCTGCTGGCCATTACCAGTAGTGTAAAGGTACCTTCACACTGAACGATATCGCTAGCGATCCGTGACGTTGCAGCGTCCTGCCTAGCGATATCGTTGAGTTTGACACGCAGCAGCGATCAGGGCCGCGCTTAGTAACCCGATGTTTACCCTGGTTACCAGCATAAAAGTAAAAAAACCAAACACTACATACTTACCTTCCGCTGTCTGTCCTCCGGCGCTCTGCTTCTCTGCACTGTGTAAGCGCAGCAGCCGGAAAGCACAGCGGTGACGTCTCTGCTGGCCATTACCAGTAGTGCAGCTGTGATAACTACAGTAGTGCAGCTGTGATAACCCCCAGAACCCTTCCTCCCAACTACCCAGCCCTCCACCTCCAAAACAAACTTCTCCACCATTACAGAAGACGGACTCTCCACTCTACTCTCAAGATCGCATCTCACCACCTGTTCACTTGACCCACTCCCATCCCACTTCATCCCAAACCTCACCACAGTCTTCATCCCAACCCTAACCCATCTCTTTAACCTATCACTAACAACTGGCATTTTCCCCTCAAGCTTTAAACATGCCACAATCACACCTATCCTCAAAAAGCCCTCTCTTGACCCATCCTCTGTATCTAGCTATCGCCCTATATCACTTCTCCCCTTTGCCTCAAAACTACTGGAACAACACGTCCATATTGAACTGTCCTCCCATCTCTCTTCCTGCTCCTTCTTCTACCGCTTTCAATCAGGCTTCCGGTCACACCACTCCACTGAAACTGCCCTAACTAAGGTCACCAATGACCTATTAACCGCCAAGAGCAAGCGACACTACTCTGTCCTCCTCCTCCTGGACCTGTCGGCTGCCTTTGACACAGTGGACCATTCCCTATTACTACAGACCCTCTCATCCCTTGGCATCACAGAATTGGCCCTATCCTGGATCTCATCATACCTAACAGACCGGACATTCAGCGTCTCCCACTCACACACCACCTCCTCACCTCGCCCCCTATCTGTCGGAGTCCCGCAAGGTTCAGTCCTTGGGCCCCTGCTCTTCTCCATCTACACCTTTGGCCTGGGACAGCTCATAGAATCTCCCGGTTTTCAGT
The DNA here is from genome assembly GCF_032444005.1 of Ranitomeya imitator. NCBI lineage: Eukaryota > Metazoa > Chordata > Amphibia > Anura > Dendrobatidae > Ranitomeya > Ranitomeya imitator. The sequence continues at coordinate 1,227,153,172 of NC_091282.1, forward strand.
ATCATCTCTATGCTGACGACACACAGATCTACATCTCTGGACCAGATATCACCTCCCTACTAACCAGAATCCCTCAATGTCTGTCCACTATTTCATCCTTCTTCACCACTAGATTTCTAAAACTTAACATGGACAAAACAGAATTCATCATCTTTCCCCCATCTCACGCGACCTCCCCAACGAACCTATCCATTACAGTAAACGGCTGCCCACTCTCCCCAGTCCCACAAGCTCGCTGTCTTGGGGTAATCCTTGACACTGATCTCTCCTTTAAACCACATATCCAAACCCTTTCCACTTCCTGCCGACTTCAACTCAAAGATATTTCATGGATCCGTACATTCCTAAACCAAGAATCTGCAAAAACCCTAGTCCATGCCCTCATCATCTCCCGCCTCGACTACTGCAACCTCCTGCTCTGTGGCCTCCCCTCTAACACTCTTGCACCCCTCCAATCTATTCTAAACTCTGCTGCCCGACTAATCCACCCGTCCCCCCGCTATTCCCCGGCCTCTCCCCTCTGTCAATACCTGCACTGGCTCCCCATTACCCAGAGACTCCAGTACAAAAACCTAACCATGACCTACAAAGCCATCCACAACCTGTCTCCTCCATACATCTGTGACCTCGTCTCCCGGTACTTACCTACACGCAACCTCCGATCCTCACAAGATCTCCTTCTCTACTCCCCTATTATCTCCTCTTCCCACAATCGCATACAAGATTTCTCTCGTGCATCCCCCCTACTCTGGAATGCTCTACCACAACATATCAGACTCTCGCCTACCATCGAAACCTTCAAAAAGAACCTGAAGACCCACCTCTTCCGACAAGCCTACAACCTGCAGTAACCACCGATTGACCAAACCGCTGCACGGCCAGCTCTACCCTCACCTACTGTATCCTCACCCATCCCTTGTAGATTGTGAGCCCTCACGGGCAGGGTCCTCTCTCCTCCTGTACCAGTTGTGACTTGTATTTTTCAAGATTATTGTACTTGTTTTATTATGTATACCCCTCCTCACATGTAAAGCACCATGGAATAAATGGCGCTATAATAATAAATAATAATAATAATAATAATAACTATGATTGCTCGCCCTCTGCTGGCCATTACCAGTAGTGCAGCTGTGATAACTATGACTGCTCGCCCTCTGCTGGCCAATACCTGACAACTGACTGCTCGCCCTCTGCTGGCCATTATCAGAAGAGCAGCTGTGATAACTATGACTGCTCGCCCTCTGCTGGCCATTACCAGTAGTGCAGCTGTGATAACTATGACTGCTTGCCCTCTGCTGGCCATTACCAGTAGTGCAGCTGTGATAACTATGACTGCTCGCCCTCTGCTGGCCATTACCAGTAGTGCAGCTGTGATAACTATGACTGCTCGCCCTCTGCTGGCCATTACCAGTAGTGCAGCTGTGATAACTATGATTGCTCGCCCTCTGCTGGCCATTACCAGTAGTGCAGCTGTGATAACTATGACTGCTCGCCCTCTGCTGGCCATTACCAGTAGTGCAGCTGTGATAACTATGATTGCTCGCCCTCTGCTGGCCATTACCAGTAGTGCAGCTGTGATAACTATGATTGCTCGCCATCTGCTGGCCAATACCAGTAGTGCAGCTGTGATAACTATGATTGCTCGCCATCTGCTGGCCACTACCAGTAATGCAGCTGTGATAACTATGATTGCTTGCCCTCTGCTGGCCACTACCAGTAATGCAGCTGTGATAACTATGATTGCTTGCCCTCTGCTGGCCACTACTAGTAGTGTAACTGTGATAACTATGACTGCTCGCCCTCTGCTGGCCATTACCAGTAGTGCAGCTGTGATAGCGATGATTGCTCGCCATCTGCTGGCCAATACCAGTAGTGTAACTGTGACAACTATGACTGCTCGCCCTCTGCTGGCCATTACCAGTAGTGCAACTGTGACAACTATGACTGCTCGCCCTCTGCTGGCCATTACCAGTAGTGTAACTGTGACAACTATGACTGCTCGCCCTCTGCTGGCCATTACCAGTAGGGCAGCTGTGATAACTATGATTGCTCGCCCTCTGCTGGCCATTACCAGTAGTGCAGCTGTGATAACTATGACTGCTCGCCATCTGCTGGCCACTACCAGTAATGCAGCTGTGATAACTATGATTGCTCGCCCTCTGCTGGCCACTACTAGTAGTGTAACTGTGACAACTATGATTGCTCGCCCTCTGCTGGCCATTACCAGTAGTGCAGCTGTGATAACTATGATTGCTCGCCATCTGCTGGCCATTACCAGTAGTGCAGCTGTGATAACTATGATTGCTCGCCATCTGCTGGCCATTACCAGTAGTGCAGCTGTGATAACTATGATTGCTCGCCATCTGCTGGCCACTACCAGTAATGCTGCTGTGATAACTATGACTGCTCGCCCTCTGCTTGGCCAATACTAGTAGTGCAGCTGTGATAACTATGACTGCTCGCCCTCTGCTGGCCATTACCAGTAGTGCAGCTGTGACAACTGACTGCTCCTTTTCCGCAGGCCATTACCGGTGGTGCAGCTGTGACAACCACTTCTCAAAAAAATAAAGGAAACACTCAAATATCACATCCTAGATCTGAATGAATGAAATATTCTCATTGAATACTTTGTTCTGTGCAAAGTTAAATGTGCTGACAACAAAATCACACAAAAACCATCAATGGAAATCAAATTTATTATAACTAATGGAGGTCTGGAGTTGGAATGATGCTCAAAATCAAGGTGGAAAATGAAGTTACAGGCTGATCCAACTTCAGTGGAAATACCTCAAGACAAGGAAATGATGCTCAGTAGTGTGCGTGGCCTCCACGTGCCTGTATGACCTCTCTACAACGCCTGGTCATGCTCCTGATAAGGCGGCGGATGGTCTCTCTTAAGGGATCTCCTCCCAGACCTGGACTAAAGCATCCGTCATCTCCTGGACATTCTGTGGTGCAACGTGACGTTGGTGGATGGAGCGAGACATGATGTCCCAGATGTGTTCAATCGGATTCAGGTCTGGGGATCGGGCGGCCAGTCCATAGCTTCAATGCCTTCATCTTGCAGGATCTGCTGACACACTCCAGCCACATGAGGTCTGGCATTGTCCTGCATTAGGAGGAACCCAGGGCCAACAGCACCAGCATATGGTCTCACAAGGGGTGTGAGGATCTCATCTCGGTACCTAATGGCAGTCAGGCTACCTCTGGTGAGCACATGGAGGGCTGTGCGGCCCTCCAAAGAAATGCCACCCCACACCATCACTGACCCACTGCAAACCGGTCATGCTGAAGGATGTTGCAGGCAGCAGATCGTTCTCCACGGCGTCTCCAGACTCTGTCACGTCTGTCACATGTGCTCAGTGTGAACCTGCTTTCATCTGTGAAGAGCACAGGGCGCCAGTGGTGAATTTGCCAATCCTGGTGTTCTGTGTCCAAGCATCCTACATGGTGTTGGGCTGTGAGCACAACCCCCATCTGTGGACGTCGGGCACTCAGACCATCCTCATGGAGTCTGTTTCTAACCGTTTGTGCAGACACATGCATATTTGTGGCCTGCTGGAGGTCATTTTGCAGGGCTCTGGCAGTGCTCCTCCTGTTCCTTCTTGCACAAAGGCTGAGGTAATGGTTCTGATGCTGGGTTGTTGCCTTCCTACGGCCCCCTCCACGTCTCCTGGTGTACTGGCCTGTCTCCTGGTAGCGCCTCCAGCCTCTGGACACTACGCTGACAGACACAGCAAATCTTCTTGCCACAGCTCGCATTGACGTGCCATCCTGGATGAGCTGCACTACCTGAGCCACTTGTGTGGTTTGTAGAGTCCGTCTCATGATACCACAAGTGTGAAAGCACAACCAACATTCAAAAGTGACCAAAACATCAGCCAGAAAGTATTGGTACTGAGATGTGGTCTGTGGTCCCCACCTGCAGAACCACTCCTTTATTGAGGGTATCTGGATAATTGCCAATAATTTCCATCTGTTGTCTATTCCATTTGCACAACAGCATGTGAAATTGATTGTCAATCAGTGCTGCTTCTTAAGTGGACAGTTTGATTTCACAGAAGTTTACTTGGAATTATATTCTGTTATTTAAGTGTTCCCTTTATTTTTTTGAGCAGTGTATATGATTGCTCACCCTCTACTGACCATTACCAGTAGTGTTTCTGTGGCAATTATGACTGCTCGCCCTCTGCTGGCTATTTACTGTAGTGCAGTTGTGACATGTGTGACTGCTCGCCCTCTGCTGGCTGTTACCAGTAGTGCAGCTGTGATAGCGATGAGTGCTCACCCTCTGCTGGCTGTTACCAGTAGTGCAGCTGTGATAACTATGATTGCTCGCCCTCTGCTGGCTGTTACCAGTAGTGCAGCTGTGATAGCTATAACTGCTCGCCCTCTGCTGGCCATTTACAGTAGTGCAGTTGTGACATGTGTGACTACTCGCCCTCTGCTGGCCTTCAGCAGTACTGCAGCTGTGACAACTATGACTTCGCCTCCTGCTGGACATTAGCAGTGATGTGGCAAGGCTGATAAAAGGGGTTGTCGCTGATGGCAATATGCTGGCAAGCACGGAGCACTTCTGCCTCAGTGGCCCTCTGATATGGAAATGTAGTAAGTGGTGGACGCCCCTATACCTGGGGCTTCAATCTTTCTGGCATTAGTGGCCTAAACGGACAATATGCCACCAGTGTCTGGTCTAGACAAGCCAAAGCATCATGTCTGGGGGCATCCACTGTGAATTAGGGAAGTTTAGTAGGCCTATAATGTTAGGAAGTTAGTATGTAGCTTTGTACTGTCAGCGCCCTTCGTATCTGGGCCACCATTTCACTCATTGCGCAATATGACATCGCCACCTGGTGGTCGTCGCGCAGGTTGCAGTCCCATTCATTACGCAGCGAGGCTCATTAGCTTTCCGATCGTGGCTCTAACACCTGCAGAAAATTGTCCTCAATCAAAGTGAAGATGTAAATAATGTCAATTAACATTAAATCTGTTTCTACAGACGTAGCGGGAGACGCACGAAACACTCCATTACTGGGAAATTCAGGTTTCTAGCAAATATCCCAGGACAGACTATTGTGGCGAGATATTGGAAGCAGGCAAAACAATTTAACAGAAACGGTGAGAGAGGGCGAGAGATCTCCGCAGGAATCGGCAATGGTGGGAGATAAAAGCAGAGGAAGCGCAAGCCCTCCTGCCAATTACCCTGTCTTAGATGACATGTTTGCACGGCGCGGTGTATCGGGGGTCTACAGGACCTCCGCCTAGTTTGCTGCTCAGCATTATTTTGCATAACCCCTTAATAACCGGTCTTTTTTTTTTTTCACTTTCAACTCTACAATTTTTAGGAGACATAAAGCTTTTTTTCTGTGGCTTATGCAACTTCATGAAATTTTCTTTTTTTTTTTTTTTAAAAAAAAACAAACTATTATTTTTATGTATTATACAGTGGCATGTAAAAGTTTGTGCACCCCTGGTCAAAATGACTGTTGTTGTGCAGCAAGCTGAAGATGAAATGATCTCTAAAAAGGTCTAAAAATTGCAAAAAGGAAAATGGGTCAGTGCAAAAGTTTGGGCACCCTTGGATATCTGTGAGCTCAGATAACTTTGACCAAGGTTTCAGACCTTAATTAGCCTGTTAGGGTTATGGCTTGTTCACTATCATCATTAGGAAAGGCCAGGTGATGTATATTTCTCAGCTTTAGAAAAACCCAGCCTCCTCTAACCTTGTGCCAAAAAAACAGCAGCCATGGGTTCTTCTAACCAGCTGCCGAGCACGCTGAGAATGAAAATGGTGAAGGCCCACAAAGCAGGAGAAGGCTATAAGAAGATAGCAAAGCTTTCTCAAGTTGCCCTTTCCTGAGTTCAAAATGTAATTAAGAAATGGCAGTTACTAGGATCAGTGGAGGTCGAGATAAGGTCTGAAAGACCAAGCAAAATTTCAGAGAGAGCTGCTCCTAGGATTGCTAGAGAGACAAACCAGAACCCCTGCGTGACTGCAAAAGACCTTTAGAAAGATCTACCAGACTGTGGAGTTCTGGTATATTGTTCTACTGTTCAGAGATACCTGCACAAATATGACCTTCACGGAAGAGTCATCAGAAGAAAACCTCTCCTGCAGCTTTACCATAAAATTCAGGGTCAGAAGCATGCAAAAGAACATCTAAACAAGCCATATGCATTTTGGAAACAACTCCTCTGGACTGATAAGGTTAAAATGGAACTATTTGGCCACAATGATGAAAGGAGGAGAAAAAAGTACACAGAATTTCAGAAAAAGAACATCTCGCCTACCATTAAGCATGGGGGGAAATCAATCAAACTTTGCTGTTGTGTTGCAGCCAATAAAACATTTCACGGGTAGAGGGAAGAATGGATTTAATGAAATTGAAACAAATTCTTGATGCAAACATATCACCATCTATAAAAAAAAAGCTGAAGGTTAAGAGAGAAGAGGATGGCTGCTACAAATGGAGAATGATTCTAAGCTACCTTCGAGTCGGCAGATGGCAATCACCAATATATATGTAATGATTGCATCTCTTATGGTACAAGTAATGTTATATACTTTTTTACGTGCGGACGTCCCAAGGTCCTAAGTCTAGAGAGTCGACCACGGAAGAGACATTGATGTGACAAAGACTTTGGAAGAGATCGCGGAATTAAAAACGTCACCAGGTCGCTTGAATATTGACCGTGGCTGAAATCCTGAGTCTTCTGAAGTAGGAGGGATAGATGTGGTCCACAGTGGCATTAGAGGGGGTGATATTCAAAGAACTACTCGCTCAACATGAAAGCACGTGGATTGCCACTCTAGGCACCATGGTCCCTAGACGAGACATTGAGGTTTTCCCCTCCTCATAGAACCTTCTCTCTCCTCCGCAGTTGCGCTTGTAATAATCCTTTATATAAGTCACATCTCAGAAATAATAATCCGAAGTGGAAGGACAGGATCCCCATCCATCAGAGTCAAATAATCAGATAATTTCGCCGCCCCCTCCTATTTTTATTACTTTTTATATAATACTATTCACACTCCTTTTATTATTATATGCCCACGGTCAGGCCTTTCATATTTAGAATAATTTTTGCCTACATGTTTATATCGAAGAAAAAAATCTGAGTCCTGCAATTATTGACTTGCATTTTATTTAGCGCCTTGTTGTCTGCACTTTATCCTAGCACCTCATGGCACCATCACATGCTTGATAAAGACCTATGTTAGGATTCATCTGATTTTGGATGATATCTATTTGATTTATTCATTTATCCGAACTGTCCCACAGGAAGAGTATCTGTGGTGCCGATGGCAACCAATCAGAGCTCGACTTTTACCAGTGCGACCTATCAGAGCTGAACCTTTACAAGAGTAACCAATCGTAGCCTAGCTTTCGTTTTACCTCAGCAGTGTAAGAAATGACTGAGGCAGCCATCTTCTTCCTATCAGTTGGACGGTTGTGTGGTGAATACGACATGGCGTATTGGTGACAGTGAAGCCCGATGAGCGCACAGGATCATTCACAGAAACACACGACCGTTCTGCTCCCAATTCCAGAACATCCCAATCCCAGCAGGAGTGACGTAACACAGGATCCATGTCCGGTGCTAAAAATAATGGACCTCATGCATTAGGATGCCAGTAATTGTTACAGACGTCCAGGAAAGGATTGTGAGAAGACCCAGGAAAATGATACCAGCATGGCGTCATGTACTGAAATCCCCTCACCAATTGTCAGCAGTGGAAGGGATAAGGGAGGGGAATAAATAGAAAAATGCGAGGATTTTGATTGACTTTTGGGTATGGCGGAGGTCGGCCATTAAAGTGCATACATGCTCAATTCAAAGTCTATGGAGCTGAAGGAGGAAACTTGGGATCTTGTGATCAGTGGGGGCCCAAATGGTGGGACCCATTCAGGAATCAGAAACTAATCACCCGTATGGGACAGTGTTTCAGTCTCACACTTGGACTTGCGATGAGGGCACCTTTACGTATTTTGACGTGGATGAGGAAGGGGCAGAAAAGGGACTTGTTTGCAGGATTGAAGTAGCGGGATGTTGCCCGCTGTATGACTGAATCTTGTGTTGGGTAAGTGTAATAGAGTGCAGGGTTGAGTATGTCACCACAGAACAGACAGACCAACTGTTGAGGGGGATTTATTAACAGGAGTAAGATTCTCCTAGCAGGGAGTAAACAGGGGGTTAGTAGAGATAAAGCAAACAGTATAACAATACACAGCTAGCTAACTGAAGCTATGAAACAGTTAAGGGGAATAGAAATGGTTAACGAGTGTTATTGTAACTTATCAGTCCAGCGAGGTCCTGACTGGAGGCTCCTTATTCCAACGTGGGTACAGTCACCAGCAGCACTTGAAGATTCTGAAGCCTCTCCTCTGTCTCCTGGGAACTGGAGACTCCGGGGTTAAATCTTTGCAGTCTTTTTCTCAGAGTGAAACAGGAAGCAGGAAGTAGCACAGTCACACTGCTGCAGGAGTCTCTGTATGTTGGGCTGGCAGTCTCTCTGCAGTAGCAATGCTACACACACACTGGGCAGTTTACTTATCACACTCAGGGGTCTTGGCTTGTCACTGCAGTCACCGGGGCTGCGCGTTCGGGTCCCTGGGGCTGCGTGCTCGGGTCACTGTCTCTTCGCTGTCAGAGGAAATGTCTTCTCTGATTACGTAGGCTTCCGAGTCCACACCCTCACATACAGCCTTCACTATGGTGGCTATCACAGCCTCAGTGCTCTCACGGGGAGCACTCTCTCTTGGGGAGTGTGGCGCTGCAGCCTGCTTTCTCTCTGGCGCGCTGTCCCCTCTGTCTCGCGTACTCTGCTCTCCCGCTCTTTTCTGACCACACCCCCTCTCTCTTCCTCTCCGCCCCCAGCAATCACATGGTCTGCTCTGTCCAGGGCAGAAAGACCTCCCCCAACAACCCAGCTGTCCGGCTAAGTGGTTCCAGGTAAGGAGCAGGGAAAACAACCTCCTTTGGGCTCGTCTTCCTCTTCACCCCCTTACATAAGGATAGCATATACATAGGTTAGGTTGTTTAAGGTAATGACATGTGATCATGTGGTTAGCAATCTTTTCCTACATTTATAGCACTTTATATCATTGTCGTATATTCTATGACTAAGGGCAGTTATGCCAGAAACGCAAGAAATAAATGGAAGTTTTATTCAAGTAGTTACCCCTTTTTTCCTGTTTTTGCTCATGGCACACTGCTGGTCGGCAGCACGGATAGAGGTACTTCCTACCTATGAAGCGACAAGGCAACGTGAGGCTTTTCATGTTCTTGCACGTTTGTTCATCTACGGTAGTATTTGGTCTACAGCTATTCCAGCTTCAGGAGTAGTTGCAGAAAGATTAAATAACTTTTGATCGTGTTGAATTTGAGGAAACCAGAAAACAAAGTGGAGACAGTAAAGTAATAATATCTGAACTTGGGACCAGCCGCATAGTGACTGTAACAGGACAGAACGTGAGGCAGAGAAATTAGACGTTCTGGGCTCAGTACCAAGAGAACAAGTAGAAAACCAAAGGAAAAGACAAAGGCGTAAGTCAGGTCATGGTCTGGGGTCAAAATACCAGGAGATAGCAGGCAAAAGGACAAGACAAAGGGATAGTCTGAACACGGTCCAAAGGTCAGACAGCAAAAGATCAGAACTCAGAACAACAGAATCAGGCAAACACTCACCAGGAAGCAGAAACTACGTCTGGCAGGGATCAGGGACAGACAGCTCAGTTAAATAGCTTGGGCAATCTCCTGAACAGAAAACACCTGGAGAAAGTCCCACACCTCCCGGTCTCAGCCAAGCTGTCAATGAAATCACCGACAGCTCAGCACACCCATCACAAGATTGGACAGCCAAGCTGTCAACCAAAACACTGACAACTCAACGTGACTCAGTTTCAATAGTCTGGCGCCGACCGCTGTGCCCGGTGTGTGCATTGGTGGTCTGGCGCTGTGTCCCATTTGTCCGGATAGCGGCGTCCATAAACATGTTGATATACGGGATATCATTGGCTTGTTACCGGTCACGTGACTGTAGTGACCGAGATTACATGTTCCCTGCTTCCATGTTTCATGTCGGGCGGTGCGGCTTGGTGCCGGCCGCTGTGTCTGACGTGCACATTGGAGGCGAGGCATGTATCCTATTGGTCCTAGTTATCACACCCATTGGTGTGTAATCATGAGACATCATTGGTCCATTGCGGGTCACGTGACCGGAACGGCTGGATACTTAACACGGATGTTTATCCACCTGAGACCACGCCCCCTTGAGGAAGCGAGATTTATTCTCGCGAAACGCGCGTCGGGGAGTGAGGTCGTGTCCTGGACTGCATCACACAGACTATGGGTAATTAGCCTTTAACCATTTATACTTGCTGCCATGTGGCAATAAGTGCTCTTGACGATCTTGAGGTTTTGGTGCACGGCTGGAGTTATTTAACAGAGTAGTGGAGGAACTTTCTTACCGTACCTGTCAGTATAAGTGTTTATACTCATTTATATCCAGGCCAGTCATTGTACTTTTATATGGTGCATCATTACCGTTTGCAGTTCAGGTTTACGACCCCACGGCGTTTTTGTGCACTATAGGGATCACACTATCTAGTACATCTTTCCATGCTTATATATTATATATGAAATTTCATTTTCTTTGTATTTTTTATTTTTATTCTGTGTGTTCAATAAATTATTTTTTATATTAATAACTCTGGTCCTCCTATTTAATATGCTATTTTTGAGTTAATATTTCTTTGTACTAGTTCTATACGCTGGTTTTCTTGTATATTCAGTTAAATAGCTTGGGCAATCTCCTGAACAGAAAACACCTGGAGAAAGTCCCACACCTCCCGGTCTCAGCCAAGCTGTCAATGAAATCACCGACAGCTCAGCACACCCATCACAAGATTGGACAGCCAAGCTGTCAACCAAAACACTGACAACTCAACGTGACTCAGTTTCAATAGGACAACAAAATAATCACTCACTGAGTAGAGGAATCATGACCGTGACAATGGCGGTACGCTACACAAGGACTTGGGAGTTCCAGCAATGAATGGCCTGCCCTCTCCCTGGTATCTGGTTCACCTACTGATCACAACATGTGCTATGTATGTACAGCAGAAGCCGCGAGGGAGTTGTGCCCTTACCATACCTGTCAGGTGCCGGATAAAGTACAAAGAAGGTAACTGTAGCACTGATTGCAGCAGTTTAACACATTAGATGCAATGCTGAACTGTAATCATCTAAATGGATGGAAAAAGAAGGTGCCTCTAACCTCCTCATTGGGCCCCCATGACGAGGAGGACTTCTACGAATGATTCCATAATGAAAAGAGAATGGTTCCAGCTTCAATAAAATCATGAAAATTTATTCCAATTTTTAAAATGGAGAAACAACTCCTGGGACAGCACCATAGCACATGCGAGGTAGGCTACCTCGCATGTGCTATGGTGCTGTCCCAGGAGTTGTTTCTCCATTTTAAAAATTGGAATAAATTTTCATGATTTTATTGAAGCTGGAACCATTCTCTTTTCATTTATGGAATCCTACTGCGTCTTGTCAGGACGAAGTTCCGGGCTTCTTGCAATGATCGGTGAGCTGGCTTTTGCCGTATATTCTGTTTACTTCTACGAATGCCCTCACCTGGGACAACAGTGACTGATTTGTTGGTTCATGGTAAGAAAACTCATTTCATCCCATCGATATGACGTTCACATCTGAGCTCGGCCTTTACTTTCCAAAAGGAAATAATGGAGCCGTGTCCTCCTTGTTCTGCAGGAACTTGTCCCCTCTCTTTCCGCGCTTCTTGCGGATATAATGGATCGTTGCAGTTTATCCAGGTTCAAGATTATAAAGACCCCCACAAAAAAAAGTGTTTATGTTAACCCATGATTACTGGAGAATAATTCATGTCTTCAAGTCCCAATTAATTACTTGAACACCTGCAACTTCGCTCCGCCGTCTGATGAATTAAAGGAGAAGAATAAAACAAGAAGCGTTCCTTATAAATTAGGTTGATTAACCATAAAATCAATTAAAATACAGTTCTAATGAGGAATAATTCATGGTAAACTGAATTAGGAATTTAATATACCGCAGGATGATTCCAAAATGGTTTTGTAGGGGCCCGGGGTTAATCAATACACGTGACTCCAAATGCATGTGGTCAGAGGACCAAGAAATGGAACTGAAGGAGAAGTTCCGGATACCCTGTAGACAGACAAATAAGTGGCAACTCTGGACACCAGCGCTGATATTCGAATGTATTCGCTAAAAATACGGCTGTGTTCACGTCACAGTTGAGCCCTACATTTGAGTAAAAAAAAAGTTCCTATCCACCTCGTTGGGCTTGTGTACACAGTTGTAACCAGACGTTTACATGCACTATATAAAAAGGCACGTTTTTTCTCAATATCTGACATGAAATGAGAATAAACCCTTCCCATTTTAAGTCAATTAGGATTACCATAATTATTAATATTTGACAACTCATTTAAGAATTTTTGGTTGCAAAGTTTTCGTGTTTATTCCAGAAGAAAACATGCTCCAAACTTCAAAACAGAGCCATTGAAGGAATATTTGTCGTATATAGTGACAATTGCAAAGGATACAGAATCCTAGATCCCAAGACAGACAGAATCCCAATGAGTAACAGTGTAACATTCATTGAAGATCTAAATGATGACATAGTGACATCACTGGAAACGAAAAATGAGAGAACCGACAATGATATAACTGCAGGAACATCTGATGGGAAAGAAGTGGAAATCGATGAAAATCAAAAAACTGAAAGTCAACAGATACAGCTCCATACATGCCATGGTCCAGTCCGGAGTTTATTTTCTTCTTTCCTCTCTAGGGACTGGTCATGCAGAGGTTAATCTCCTGGGATTTTTACTTTTTTTTTTTTCTCTGGTCATGGATCCGCTGCATAACTTGGCGGATCAAGTGTCCAGTTTGACGCAGCTGGTGCGGGATTTTTCTGTGAAACATAGGTCCCTTGTCACATCTCATACCCACTTACAGAAAAAACTGACTGAGACTGTTAAGACCGTGCAGGGAAACACCTCTCATATTGTTAGTCTACCTGGTGACTCTATGGATGTTGTTTTGCACTCTCCGGAACCCTCGGCTAAACTTCCGGACACGTTTTCTGGCGAAAAAGAAAAATTTTACATATTCAGGGAGAGTTGTAAATTATGTTTTTCTCTTAGACCTCGATCGTCTGGGGATTAGACTCAGCGGGTAGGGATTATTATCTCCTTACTTAGGGAGGGTCGCCAATCCTGGGCTTTCTCTCTGCCCCCTACTGACCCTGAACGGAGGCCGGTAGATAGGTTCTTTGAGGCCCTAGGACTTATCTATGACGAACCAGACTGTGTTAGGGTGGCAGAGGAGACCATTATGGGTCTGGTCCAGGGGAAGCACTCAGCCGAATGGTATAGCTCCGAGTTCCGTCCATGGTCCACTGAGGTGTCTTGGGATGACCCACAGTCTACAAAAGCCGAAGTATGGACAAAGCCGTTCTCAACACCAAGATCCACATTTAACAGTATCTTTGCAAATGAAGAAAAAGGTACCTGAGAGTCTGAGTGACCTCTAAACCTGATTGACTCTAAGCTGGTGGCCCACTATAGATTAGGGACAGTTAGGTTGGAGACTCCCTTAAAAATTGTGGCTATTGACTCTACACCTTTCACAAAGGATGGTCTCCATTTCGTTTCTAAAGAATTCACCCTCAGGGTGGGGGCCCTGCACCAGGAGCGCATGTCATGCTTTGTTTTGTATAACCTCCCTGCTGGCCTGGTGTTAGTAAAAAAAAAAGATGGTGGCTTACACCCATGCCTCGATTTTCGAGAACTGAATAAGATCACCGTGAGAAACACTTATCCTCTCCCACTTATGCCTGATTTGTACAATCAATTGTCGGGGGCCAGGTGGTTTTCTAAGTTGGACCTCAGGGGACCATACAATCTCATCCGTATGCGAGAGGGGGATGAGTGGAAAACTGCGTTTCTCACCTCTGAGGGTCTGTTTGAAAATTTGGGCATGCCGTTCGGTTTAACTAACGCACCAGCGGTATTCCAGAATTTCATTAGCCATGTTTTTTCCGACTTTCTTGGACGCTTTGTGGTAGTTTAACTTGAAGATATACTCATATATTCTTGTGATGGACTAAGTCACATGGGTCATCTTCGTGCGGTTCTCCAGAGGCTCAGGGAGAACTCACTCTTTGCCAAACTGGAGAAGTGTTAATTTTTTACTAAAGAATTGTCCTTTCTAGGGGTCTTTTTGTCCGCTGAGGGGTTTCGTATGGACCCTAGGAAAGTACAGGCCATTGTGGATTGGGTGCAACCCAGAGATCTCAAGGGTCTTCAGCGATTTCACCAATTACTACAGAAAATTCATCAAAGTGTTTTCTCAAGTGGTCAAACCCTTCACTGATCTCATTTAAAAGGGGGCTGATCTCAAAAACTGGTCAACTCCAGATGTGGTGGCGTTTTCTTCATTAAAAAAAACGTTTCATGACTGCCCCAGTACTGGTTCAACCTGATTTGTCTAAACCATTTATCATAGAGGTGGATGCCTCTGAGGTGGGAGGGCTGTGTTGTCCCAGAGGCCCACCACATTAACTTAAGACCCTGTGCCTTCTTTTCAAGAAAATTTTCCTCTGCTGAGAGGAATTATGATGTGGGTAATTGGGAGTTGTTGGCCATTAAATTGACGTTTGAAGAATGGAGGCATTTTTTGGAGGGGACAGTCCATCGTATCACTGTCATTACGGATCATAAGAACCTGTCATACATCGAGTCCGCCAAACGTTTAACTCCAAGACAGGCAAGGTGGTCACTTTTTTTTCCCCGATTTCAGTTTTCCATTACTTTCAGGCCAAGGTCCAAGAATGTGAAGGCAGATGCCTTGTCTTGTAGCCTAGATCCAGGATCACCTCCTGAGCCTCCTTCCTCCATTCTTAAGCATGGGGTGGTGGTGGCTGTGGTGTCCCCGAAATTGGAACAGGAGATTCGTGAGGCCCAATCTCTTGCTCTGTCGTCCATACCTGAAAATAAGCTCTTTGTGCCTGTCGAGTATCGGTTAAGGGTGCTTCGGGAGTTCCACGACTCTGCTCTGAGTGGGCATCCTGGAATCTCGGCCACTCGTAAAGCCATCACTAGGCTGTTCTGGTGGCCCTCGTTGACTTCTGACATCACTGGGTTTGTGTCGTCCTATGAAACTTGTGCCCGTGCAAAAACCTCCCACAACCGGCCGGCCGGGGAATTGGTGCCACTGCCAATTCCGGATAGACCGTGGACTCATCTTTCCATGGATTTTATCACCGATCTTCCCCCCTCTAATGGCAAAATTGTGATCTGGGTAGTTGTTGATAGATTCAGTAAACAAGCACATTGTGTACCATTAACAGGCCTCCCTAATGCTGAGACTCTATCTAAACTATTCATTGAGCATGTGATCCGGTTGCATGGTGTGCCTGTCAGTGTGGTGTCTGATAGAGGGGTGCAATTCGTGGCAAAATTTTGGAGGGCTTTTTGTAAAAGGCTGGGCATCAGTCTGACCTTTTCATCGGCCTACCATCCCGAGACCAACGGTCAGAGTGAAAGGACCAATCAGTCTTTGGAGCAGATTTCACGTTGTCTTGTCACGTCTAGATAGGATGATTGGTGCTCTGCAATACCTATAGCGGAATTCGCTTTCAATAATCGTGTCAATCAGTCCACTGGTACTTCTCCATTCTTCTGCAACTATGGGTTTCACCCTCATTTTGGTGAGTTTTTCCGGCTGGATTCGGGGTGTCCAGGGGCTGATTTGGTTTTTCAGCGGTTGAGGGAGGTCTGGAGGGAGGTTCAGAGAAACATTAAGGAGGCTCAGGGAAAATATACATTTTTTGCGGATAAACGATGCTTTGTGGGGCCGGCTTATCAGGTGGGGATAAGGTATGGTCATCCACCAAAAATATAAGGCTGAGAATTCCCTCTGCTAAGTTGAGACCAAAGTTTATTGGTCCATATGAAATTTTAGAGGTGATTAATCCTGTGGCCTTTCACCTGCGTTTGCCTCCATTGTTGCGGATCCCCAATGTGTTCTATAAGGCACTTCTGAAGCTGTCGGTGCCCTCCTCTGGTGAGTCTCCCTCACATCCGCCACCTGTTGTGGTAGATGGCCAGACCGAGTACGAGGTGGAACAGATGGTGGATTCTCGTATGCTCCGCCGTTCACTTCGGTACTTAGTCCATTGGAAAGGGTATGGTCTTGAGGACCGGTCAAGGGTGCCGGCGTGTTCGGTCCATGCTGATCAGTCCGGGTCTTTCTCGCTCGTCATCCAGGGAAGCCTGGGGGGCCTGTGGCCCCCCCATTGAGAGGGGGGTACTGTCATGGGCCAGTCCGGAGTTTATTTTCTGCTGTCCTCTCTTGGGACTGGTCATGCAGGGCTTAATCTCCTGGGCCTCATTCTGGAGTTAGCTGGGCTATTTCAGTCCATCACAGCCTGCTGACCAGTGTTAGTGATACCTCAGGCTTCCAGTTTAGAGCCTCTGACCCTTGTACCTTGGTGATCCTCCTGCCTTTGACTTGTATTCACATGTATGACCCCGACTTATCTCTGACCTCGTCTCCTGGTATCCGTCTCTGCTGTTACCTTCTCTGTCTGGCTTTTTGATTCTCTGGCTTGTACCCCGACCACGTCTTCCGTCTCACGTTTTTGGACTCCGCGTTCATGTTTGGCTCTTTGACCCTCGACTTAGTATTTGACTATGTGTATTGCTGCTCCTTCTTGTACTTCTGTTCCTGATCGTTTCTGACTTGGTTCGTCTGACCTCTCTTTCATTACCTGTGACACCTGTGCTGTTGCTCTGTGTTACTAAGCTTAGTGTTTAAAGGGAACCTGTCACCCCCAAAATCAAAGGTGAGCTAAGCCCACCGGCATTAGGGGTTTATCTACAGCATTCTGTAATGCATTCTGTAATGCTGTAGATAAGCCCCCAATGTATCCTGAAAGATGAGAAAAAGAACCTGTTAGATTATACTCACCCAGGGGCGGTCCCACTGCAGTCTGGTCATATGGGTGTCACGGTCCGGTCCAGGGCCTCCCATCTTCTTACGATGATGTCCTCTTCTTGTCTTCACGCTGCGGCTCTGGCACAGGCGTACTTTGTCTGCACTGTTGAGGGCAGAGCAAAGTACTGCAGTGTGTAGGCGCCGGGAAAGGTCAGAGAGTCCCAGCGCCTGCGCACTGCAGTACTTTGCTCTGCCCTCAACAGGGTAGACAAAGTACGCCAGAGCCGGAGCCGCAGCTTGAATGCAAGAAGAGGACGTCATCGTAAGAAGATGGGAGGCCCCGGACCGCGACGCATATGGAGCGCCCCCAGACACAGGGCCACGAGTTCTCGGTACCGGGCCTCTCTGGTTCGGTTCTGAGGCTGTCACGGTGGCTAGACCCGGTCCGCGACCCTGCTAAGGGGCGTCCAATAAAGGTGGTGCAGTCTGTCAGGGGTTCGTGACGCCACCTGTGGTGTTCAGTCAGGGTGACCGACGCTGCTGTGGGGTCCGCTGGGTTGATGGAATGGCAGCTGGATGGTATACCTTCCCACAGGTGAATTATGTCCCCAGGGCTTCCCAGTAAGGTAGATGGTAATGGTGTAGGGTGCAGTTAATAACGAGGACACAAGGTTGCAGTCTCTTTACCTCATTACTGAAGACTTCAGGATCCTCAATACAGAGCACGTTTAACAGGGCTATCTGAGACCGGCCGGTCCGATGGGCACATCCAGAGTTTCCTTCGCAGATGGAAATCGTTGCCCACCACTATCGCCTGTGTGTTGTAGTCCTACACTGCTGAGCATTCGGAATAGTCCTCACAACTGCTGTTCTCGTTCATTCGTTCTCTACAGCTCTCTCTTTCTTTGGTTCCAGTTCTTTCTAGTTCAACATCCCCCAAGTATGTTATGGCTAGGACGCACCCGTATGACGGGAAGGCCTGGAGTTCTTCCGGGACCCTAGAGACGCCCCTCTCCCACAGTTGCCCCCTATGTCTTCATAGGTGTTTAGGTGAGACAGCCAACCTATAATTAACTGTCCTGCGGAGTTTGAAGTAAGGCCTAGAGTCAGTTACTCCCGCGGTGTTCCGGCCACCAGCTACGCGCCTCAGTAGGATGTTGCCTCGGTCTCATGGCATGACTCCAACTGGTACTCCTTTGTGCTTGATCTCATTTACACTGTTCCACAATATCCTTCCCTTCGTGTCTCTCTCTTGGATACCGCCGCGGGGTGTGCAGGCGCGGTTCCGTTACGTTCTGTTCTGTTCGCTAGGCACCTGCCAGGTTCCCACGCCTGACAGGGACCCCTCTGTGTCTTCTCCCTGCAACACCCCCTGCCACGGGATGTTGCCTGAATCCAACCCAGTCAGCTTCTAACTAACTTCCTCCCCGACCCCTAGTTTTACCAGTGTGAGGAGTGGCCCAATAAATAAAGCCTTTTGCTCCCCCTAGTGGCCGGAGTGTGAAGTGTAAAGTGTTCTGGTGATACCTGGTCAGGAGAATTCCTTCAGTGCCATCAGACGTACCATCACTCCCCTTAGTGGCAGAGCGTCATACTGCAATGACCAGGTCTCTGGAGCGCTGCACTCATATGACCGGACCAGCAGCGGGACCACCCATGGGTGAGTATAATCTAACCTCTTTTTCTCATTTTTCAGGATACATCGGGGGCTTATCTGCAGCACTACAGAAGTTTCCTTCTTAATGAAAATCACATGATTCAAGACATAATCAAAACATTTGGATTGAAAGATGCAAAACCAGTAAAGTCTCCAATGGAAACCAACTATCTAAAGGAAATAAATAGGGAACATAATCTGTTACCGAATAATGAACAATACAGAAAGGCAATGGGAAAATTATTATATCTTGCGACTGTTACAAGGCCGGACATTGCAGCAGCAGTGGGAATTTTGAGCAGGAAGGTGTCAAAGCCAAACAAAATGGATTGGAATGCAGTGAAGAGAGTAATTTGTCATTTGAAAGGGACTAGAAGTGTTAAACTGAAACTACCTGCAAGTGAGAAATGCATTTTAACCGGATACATTGATTCAGACTGGGCTGGAGATCCAATTGACA
The DNA here is from genome assembly GCF_032444005.1 of Ranitomeya imitator. Taxonomy (NCBI): domain Eukaryota; kingdom Metazoa; phylum Chordata; class Amphibia; order Anura; family Dendrobatidae; genus Ranitomeya; species Ranitomeya imitator. Next base: position 1,227,172,305 of record NC_091282.1, read on the forward strand.
GGAAATCTACCAGTGGCTATCTTTTCTTGCTCTCAGGCAGACCAATTAGATGGACTAGTAAGAAACAATCTATAGTAACACTGTCATAGACAGAAGCAGAATATGTGGGTGCAGCACATGCCAGTCAAGAAGTTCTATAGTTAAGACAACTGCTAACAGACTTAGGACAACAACTGAGACCAAGAAAGATGTATGAGGACAATAAAGGATGTCTAGTTCTTGCTCAGATGGAAAGAGTTAATCCAAGAACTAAACACATTGATGTGAAGTTTCACTTCTTGAGAGATCACCAGGAACAAGGAATCCTAAATTTAGAGTACTGCCCAACTGAAGATATGACAGCAGATATTTTCACAAAGGCATTGAAAGCTAAAAGACATCAGAGACTGATGAAGAAATTAGGCTTAACTGAATAAGTCTTTACTGTTGAGAAAGGGTGTTGGCAGATATGCAACAGATACAGACTTATTTGTGTGCAGGAGGAGTTTACACTTTTCTGACAGTAGATGGTGATGTTGTTACTGTAATATACTTAGTTGAATGCAATGCATATACTTGTTGTAGTTTGATTTCACGTTCTCTCTGATAAAAGGTCCTTTAGACTTCCTGTTATGCTGTATTAAGAGGCTGATGCATGTACCTCATGTTCTGTGTAGATAAAAGTTGAATTACCCCATATAATCTACTCTCACAAGTTTCTTCTGCGACCAAACTATGCAACAAATTGCAGGTCTCCTGGATTTAATGTCCTTTGCTAAAGGACATATAAGGTGGGCTCTAAGCCAGGTGCTAGCCGGCACAATTGTATGGACTTGTTGTTGTGAGGGACCCCAAGCTTGTCCTGTAAAAGTCAATGGTCTGCAAATGTCTGGACTACTAGACTCTTGTGAGAGGGCCACACTCTCTATCCAATTGATCCCTGGGAAGAAGGTGGGCATCCGTTGCATTCACAGTGATGCTAAAGACTATCCGGTAGCCAGAGTGGTCATTGCTATGGCGCGAGGTACTGCATCCCATGAGGTCAGTGTGATCCAGGATTTATAGGCCAGGAATTTGTGTTGTTTTGAGACTTGTGGGGGAGGGCAGACACCTCTATTGCTTAGGTAAGAAATGGGTTGGCCCTAAGAAAGTTTAACCAATCCCAGAGTCTGACGGTTTTCCCTTTTGAGTAATGGCAGAAGAGGAAGTAGTATCCCCTGAGGCAGACATTCCAGAGATAGGGGTGACCAGAGAAAATTTGGGGTTCACCCAACATGGGGCCTATCTCTAAATGAAGCGTTCAATAACGTCATAAATGGCATAGCACAGGAGTCGGGAGTTAACACCAGGTTTCCCTATTTCATGTTGAGTGGGGAGTTATTGTATTGGGTTACTATAAGGTGTGGGAGGAGATAGTGGAGCAATTGTTGGACCCTATAGACAAAACGTGTTGGGACAGGTCCCATTCAAATGTCTTGGGTGGCCATCATGGGGTGGACAAAGCTCAAGAACAGGTCATGCGGAGGTTCTCTTGGCCCAGATTTCACCAGGAAATCCTAAGGTATTAAGTCTGTCCCACCTACCAGTTAACCACTACCACCTCTAACTTCCAAAATCCTCTCATGCCGATACCCATCAAGGCAGGGCAACAAAGGGATCCCATTGAAACTCTATCTAGGCGGGACAAGCCATAGGGGAACACTGAGGATATCACGAAGGCAGTGACTCAGTCAGTGCTGAGAACAGATTCAGTGGAACTGGGGCCTCAGAGTTGCCAGGACGTTGCCAGGACGTATGCAGGTGGTTGAACATGAAATCCTGATGGAAGCACGCGGGCGGATGAACCAATAGGGGTATAGAACTTCTGAAGGTTGCCATGAGGTGATTTCAAAGGAGATGAGGAAAAAGTTGAACCTGGGCATCATCGAGGAGTCAAAAAGCGGCGAATCCATCCCAACTATCATTGTGTGGAAACCTGGGGAAGAGTCGCGTTTCTGCTACAACCACAGGAAACTAAATGTGGTGTTGAAATATGATGCGTATCCGAATCCGTCGATGATCAATCATGTTATGTCATGTCGATGATCTCATCGAAAAACTAAGGTTAGCCAGATATATCACCACCCTGAACCTAACAAAAAGTTACTGGCAAATTCTTCTCTCTCAACGTGCAAAGGAGAAAATGGCCTTAACTATACCTAACGATTGCTTCCAGTATACCAGAAATCCACTCGGGTTGCAAGGAGCCACAGCTACTTCCAGGAGGCCATGAACCAGATCTTAGCCCCTCACAGTGGAAGCGCTGCCGTTAGCGCGATACGGCCGTTGTCAACCCCTGAACACCTCCTTCTCATCTACACCCCCCCGAGCCGTGAAGATGTTGTTTTAACATGTTTCAATAAAGGACTCAGACCACTCTAGGACTGGTGACTGCTGCCGCATCTTTTTCTCTATTTCTATACTTGGGTCAGCTAAGTGGTTCTGGAGAGCCAGTCTCGATAGCTTGGTATCCGCGACAGCTAATTAAAGTTGAGACATAGGTATGTGCGGAGGGCTCCCAGGGTTTTGGTGGTATATTGGACTTAACTCTGAGATTCACAGTGCTCTCACAATGCATCTATAGATGTCAGTGACGCTCTGTCTAGAGCTTCCTTTGATAGCTGATTGATGTTGGCCGCCTTGCACAAAAGACAGCAGCGGGTCCCAGCTCTGCTCCTCCTCACTTTCATCAACACGTGGCCTCTAATTCTCTGGCCATATGGTAAAGTTCTGGACTTTTGGGAATTGTGTACTTATCCCAAGGGTGGAGGACACAACCCTGCTGTGAAGTGAGATCTCTAGATAATGTATGGGACCTGAATTAATAAATCCAAAATAGAGTCTCCCTCGTCCTTCTCACATGGTATAACCATAAAGCCAGAACCCAGGAATTTATAGAAAGACAACAGGTGCTCATTATTGTTTCCTCTGCCAACAAGATTTAAGCAATGTGGGAAGGCCTAAATCCGATTGTCAGGAAAATTAATGACATTAACTACATCATTGCCCCTGGACCTTAAGGCCCCTTCACATTTAGCGACGCTGCAGCGATACCGACAACGATCCGAATCGCTGCAGCGTCGCTGTTTGGTCGCTGGAGAGCTGTCACACAGACCGCTCTCCAGCGACCAACGATGCCGGTAACCAGGGTAAACATCGGGTAACTAAGCGCAGGGCCGCGCTTAGTAACCCGATGTTTACCCTGGTTACCATGCTAAAAGTAAAAAAAAACAAACAGTACATACTTACCTACAGCCGTCTGTCCTCCAGCGCTGCGCTCTGCTTCTCTGCTCTCCTCCTGTACTGTCTGGGAGCCGGAAAGCAGAGCGGTGACGTCACCGCTCTGCTTTCCGGCTCACAGCCAGTGCAGGAGGAGAGCAGAGCGCAGCGCTGGAGGACAGACAGCTGTAGGTAAGTATCTAGTGTTTGTTTTTTTTTACTTTTAGCATGGTAACCAGGGTAAACATCGGGTTACTAAGCGCGGCCCTGCGCTTAGTTACCCGATGTTTACCCTGGTTACCAGTGAAGACATCGCTGGATCGGTGTCACACACGCCGATCCAGCGATGTCAGCAGGGAGTCCAGCGACGAAATAAAGTTCTGGACTTTATTCAGCGACCAACGATCTCCCAGCAGGGGCCTGATCGTTGGTCGCTGTCACACATAACGATTTAATTAACGATATCGTTGCTACGTCACAAATAGCAACGATATCGTTAACAATATCGTTATGTGTGAAGGTACCTTTAGTGGTCGATGACAAAAGACCATTCAAATCAACATGCTGAAGGAATATCACGACCGATTTCTGCATATTCTGGCCGTCTGCCACCTCCATAGTAATACCTCCAAGGATGAGGACTTCCCCGATCTTTTCCAGGTTGCCCAGTTGGGGGATCCCTCGAACAAGTGCCCCTGGGCTCCCATTTATTGGATACACCAAAGGATGATATTTTCTCTGTATTGAGACCGAGAGCTTCTGCTTTCTCCTCAAAACCGGGGAGGGCTACTTTCACCAGCCACCATGTGGAAATCACCCCATCCAGCAGGCTGCTTACTGGGTTCCAGAGGGTGTTCAAGGCATGATAAAGAACGAACTGCAGAAGATGAAACAACTGAGTATTATTCAGCCATCACACAGCTCCTGGGCCCCTCCTAACATTCAAGTCCTGAAGAAGAATGGTACAACGCGGTTCTGCTTCGATTACCGGAGATTAAACAATGCCACCAAGAGTGACGCTTACCCCATGCCCAGAATTGATGATCTATTGGATCGGCTGGACAGTGCCCAATTTATAACCACATTAGAGTTGAGCAAGGGGTACTGGCAGATACCCCTATAAAGGGACGCTCAGGAGTGCTTGGCCTTCATTACTCCTTTTGGAGTTTTTGAGTTCCTGGGAATGTCTTTCGAGATGAAAAATGCCACCGCTACTTTCCAGAGACTGGTAGATCAGCTGTTAGAGCAATGTCAGGACTTTGCCTGTGCGTACTTAGATGAAATTGCCATTTTTAGCACAACCTGGGAGGAACATCTTAAACATTTGGGCATAACGCTAGACCGTACCCTGACTGCAGGACTGACCTTCCGCCCTAATGAATGCCAGTTGGGGATGGCTTAGGTGCAGTATATTCGGCATAGAGTAGGAGGTGGGACCCTAGTGCCTGAGCCTGTCATAGTGGAAGTGTTGTCTTGTTGCTCTGTATCATTCTGTGTATTCTCCACCTTTTGAAAGGTACAATAATTAAATTAGCTCAGTTACCATCTGCAACCTGAATGTGCCCATGCCTCTTGAATCTCTGCTGACATTTCCTGCCTATTCATTCATGACCCTTCAGCTCTCCAAATGCCGAAAATCACCCCCTTGAGTGCCTTGATCTCTGAGGTACCATTCCCAGGTCTGGGGTTGCCTGAAAACCATCAACTTGTCTGCTACCTCTATAAGAAGATGGCCTGAGGAGGACAGATAGACAAGTAAGATCGATTCTTTGTGGGATGCAGATGCTAAGGCCAGCACCCCAAAGAGACTTGGAGAAACCCAGTGTTACATCCCTTGCTGCTCCCTGGCCTGGCGTCTCTACCTTACCTGCATCGGCATCCCGGGGTGCTGTCCTTGTGTCCTCTGCGGTCCCCCGGTCCGGCGCCTTTTGCTCTGCTCCGGTGTCTCGGCGTGCTGTCAGTCAGGGGGCTTCGCCGCATCTCTTGGGCTCTTCCTGTTCCGCCCTCAGCTCCCGGGTCCCTGTGTGCGCACGCGCCCGCCAGAAGAGGTAGAGTATTGTTTTGGGGACATTCGTCTAAGCTTGGCAGTCATGCTGGGCTTAAGAAGACACTCTCCCTTGTCTCTCGCCACTACTGGTGGCCTACCCTTCGTCAAGATATCAAAGATTTTGTTGCTTCATGCCCGTCCTGCGCTAATAATAAGATTCCTAGGAAATTACCTTCTGGATCCCTGCTTCCTCTCCCAGTTCCATCCGCTCCCTGGCAACATATAGCTATGGACTTTATTACCGACCTACTGCGTTCTTCTGATTGCAGAGTTATTTTGGTCACCATGGATCGCTTCTCAAAAATGGCTCACTTTGTTCCTTTGCTGGGGTTGCTGTTGTGAATTCAGCTTTTGGGCTCCCTCCGGTGGTTGTAGAGGGTAATGCAGTTGTGCCTGGACTGCAGGATTGGACAGGTGTATCTACTAATTGCAAAACTGACTGGGGTATATAGCTTTGCAGGACTCTTTAGTCCCTGCCAATTGTCCATTGTTTTTGGAGGATTCACATCCCTCTGGTCTCTCCTGTTCACTGTGCTTTTCTTCAAAGATAAGTCCTGGCTTTGTTTTTGCTGTCCACCTGCTGTGGACCGTATAGTTCTGTGCATTTTCATGTTTTGTCTTGTCCAGCTTTGTCTGTGAAGTATTTTTTGCAGCCTTGCTGTGTCTCTGGAGATGCAGATATACCCTCCATGTCTTTAGTCAGATGTGGTGTTTTGTATTTTCTGTGGTGGATATTTTCTAGTGTTTTAATACTGACGGCATAGTACTCTGTTCTATTCTTTCTATTTAGCTAGTATGGCCTCCTATGCTAAATCCTGATTTCATGTCTGCGTATGTTTTTTCCCTCTCCTCTCACAGTTAATATTTGTGGGGGGCTGTCTGTACTTTGGGGATTTTCTCTGAGGCAAGATAGGTTTCCTGTTTCTGTCTTTAGGGGTAGTTAGTTTCTTAGGCTGTGTCGAGGGGTCTAGGGAGTGTTAGGTACCCCCCACGGCTACTTCTAGTTGCGCTGCTAGGTTCAGGGTTTGCGGTCAGTACAGGGGCCACCTTCTCCAGAGTACGTCTCATGCTGCTCCAAGGCCACCAGATCATAACAGTACAACTGGCCAACAATGAGTTAATTGCATCTCAGAAGAAGGGAGGGAAGGTTTTGAGCCATTTTTTTTCCTTAGTCTGTTCCTCCCTCTTAATCTCTGGGTGGCTGCGGAACCTAGTAATAACATGAGTGTTCAGGAGTTAGTTTCTCGTGTGGATCAGCTTGCTGCTAGGGTACAGGGTATTTCAGATTATATTGTTCAGACTCCTGCCTTAGAACCTAGGATTCCCACTCCTGATTTATTCTTTGGTGACAGATCCAAATTTTTGAGTTTCAAAAATAACTGTAAACTGTTTTTTGCATTGAGACCCCGGTCTTCTGGTGATCCCATTCAGCAGGTTAAAATTATCATATCCCTGCTGCGTGGTGACCCACAGGATTGGGCATTTTCCCTGGAAACTGGCAATCCTGCTTTGCTTAATGTTGATTCGTTCTTTCAAGCATTGGGGTTATTGTATGATGAGCCTAATTCTGTGGATCAAGCTGAGAAGATCTTGTTGGCCCTGTGTCAGGGTCAAGAAGCGGCAGAATCGTATTGCCAGAAATTTAGAAAATGGTCTGTACTGACTAAATGGAATGAGGATGCCTTGGCATGATTTATTCGATGAGCCCAAATCCAGTTCCCTTCCACCGCAAAGGGACTGTGATTGTGCTATTGACTTGATTCCAGGTTGTAAGTTCCCTAAGGGTCGACTTTTCAACCTATCTGTGCCAGAACATGCCGCCATGCGGAACTATATTAAGGAGTCTTTGGAGAAGGGGCATATTCAGCCATCTTCTTCACCATTGGGAGCAGGTTTTTTTTGTTGCCAAGAAGGATGGCTCCTTGAGACCCTGTATTGATTATCGCCTCTTGAATAAAATCACGGTCAAATTTCAATACCCTTTGCCTTTGCTTACTGATTTGTTTGCTAGGATTAAGGGGGCTAGCTGGTTTACCAAGATAGACCTTCGAGGGGCATATAATCTTATTTGTATTAAGCAGGGTGACGAATGGAAAACTGCATTTAATACGCCCGAAGGCCATTTTGAATACCTTGTGATGCCATTCGGACTCTCTAATGCCCCATCTGTGTTCCAATCCTTCATGCATGATATCTTTCGGAGTTATCTTGATAAATTCATGGTTGTATATTTGGATGATATTTTGTTTTTTTTGCGATGATTGGGAGTCTCATGTGAAACAGGTCAGGATGGTATTTCAGATCCTCTGTAGTAATGCTTTATTTGTGAAGGGGTCGAAGTGCCTCTTTGGAGTGCAGAAGGTTTCTTTTTTGGGCTTCATTTTTTCTCCCTCATCTATAGAAATGGATCCGGTTAAGGTTCAGGCCATTCATGATTGGATTCAGCCCACATCTGTGAAGAGCCTTCAGAAATTCTTGGGCTTTGCTAATTTTTATCGTCATTTCATTGCCAACTTCTCCAGTGTGGTTAAACCTCTGACCGATTTGACAAAGAAAGGCGCTGATGTGACGAATTGGTCCTCCGCGGCTGTTTCTGCCTTTCAGGAGCTTAAACGCCGATTTACTTCTGCCCCTGTGTTGCGTCAGCCAGATGTTTCTCTTCCATTTCAGGTTGAGGTTGACGCGTCTGAGATTGGGGCAGGGGCCGTTTTGTCTCAGAGGAATTCTGATGGGTCCTTGATGAAACCGTGTGCCTTCTTTTCTCAGAAGTTTTCGCCTGCGGAACGCAATTATGATGTCGGCAATCGAGAGTTGTTGGCTATGAAGTGGGGATTTGAGGAGTGGCGACATTGGCTTGAGGGGGCCAAGCACCGTATTGTGGTCCTGACCGATCATAAGAATCTGATTTACCTCGAGTCTGCCAAACGGCTGAATCCTAGACAGGCTCGATGGTCCCTTTTTTTCTCCCGTTTTGATTTTGTGGTCTCGTACATTCCTGGTACTAAGAATGTTAAGGCGGATGCCCTCTCTAGGAGTTTTTTTCCTGATTCCCCTGGGGTTCTTGAGCCGGTCGGCATTCTGAAGGAGGGGGTGGTCCTTTCTGCCATTTCCCCTGATTTACGACGGATTCTTTAGGAATTTCAGGCTGATAAACCTGACCGCTGTCCAGTGGGGAAACTGTTTGTTCCTGATAGATGGACTAGTAAAGTGATTTCTGAGGTTCATTGTTCTGTGTTGGCTGGCCATCCTGGGATTTTTGGTACCAGAGATTTGGTTGGTAGGTCCTTTTGGTGGCCTTCTTTGTCGCTGGATGTGCATTCTTTTGTGCAGTCCTGTGGGATTTGTGCGCGGGCTAAGCCTTGCTGTTCCCGCGCTAGCGGGTTGCTTTTACCATTACCGGTCCCCGAGAGGCCCTGGACACATATTTCTATGGATTTTATTTCCGATCTTCCTGTTTCCCAAAGGATGTCGGTTATCTGGGTTGTCTGTGACCGATTTTCTAAGATGGTTCATTTGGTGCCTTTGCCTAAATTGCCTTCTTCTTCTGATTTGGTTCCGTTGTTTTTTCAGCATGGGGTACGTTTGCATGGTATTCCGGAGAATATTGTGTCCGACAGAGGTTCCCAGTTTGTTTCTAGGTTTTGGCGGGCCTTTTGTGCCAAGCTGGGCATTGATTTGTCTTTTTCTTCTGCATTTCATCCTCAGACAAATGGCCAGACTGAGCGAACTAATCAGACCTTGGAGACCTATTTGAGATGCTTTGTGTCTGCTGATCAGGATGATTGTGTGACTTTTTTGCCATTGGCCGAGTTTGCTTAATAATCGGGCTAGTTCGGCTACTTTGGTTTCGCCTTTTTTTTGTAATTTTGGTTTTCATCCTCGTTTTTCTTCTGGGCAGGTTGAGCCTTCTGACCTTCCTGGTGTGGATTCTGTGGTCGACAGGTTGCAGCAGATTTGGGCTCATGTGGTGGACAATTTGGTGCTGTCTCAGGAGGAGGCTCAACGTTTTGCTAACCGTCGTCGGTGTGTTGGTTCCCGGCTTCGGGTTGGGGATCTGGTTTGGTTATCTTCCTGTCATGTTCCTATGAAGGTTTCTTCCCCTAAGTTTAAGCCTCGATTTATTGGTCCTTATAGGATTTCTGAGATTATTAATCCGGTGTCCTTTCGCCTGGCGCTTCCGGCCTCTTTTGCTATTCATAATGTCTTCCATAGATCTTTGTTGCGGAAATATGTGGAGCCCGTTGTTCCCTCTGTTGATCCTCCGGCCCCTGTGTTGGTCGATGGGGAGTTGGAATATGTTGTTGAGAAGATTTTGGATTCTCGTTTTTCGAGGCGGAAGCTTCAGTACCTTGTCAAATGGAAGGGTTATGTGTTATGGACCTGGTGTTTAGGAGCACCCGGAACGACCTGATGGTTAAACTCACACAGGACAAGCTCTGGGAAGTGGGAGCTCTGATGACCGCAACCTCTAATCCTATCACACAACTAGAAATAGCCGTGGAGCGTACCTAACTCGGCCTAAACGCCTCTTCACAGCCTAAGAGCTAACTAGCCCTAGAGACAGAAAATAAAGCCTACCTTGCCTCAGAGAAATTCCCCAAAGGAAAAGGCAGCCCCCCACATATATTGACTGTGAGTTAAGACTCACAAACACAGAAATGAAACAGGTTTCAGCAAAGGGAGGCCAGACTTACTAAACAGACTGAGGATAGGAAAGGTATCTTTGCGATCAGCACAAAAAACTACAAAAAGACCACGCAGAGTGTGCATAAAGACCTCCGCACCGTGAGTCGGTGCGGAGGTGCCACTCTGCATCCCAGAGCTTCCAGCTAGCGAGACAAAATCATGATAGCAAGCTGGACAAGGAAACCATGACGAAATAATTAACTAGCAGGGACTTAGCTTCTGCTGGAGTAGACAGGTCACCAGAAAGATCCAAGAGCGAACTGAACCAGTACAAGAACATTGACAGCTGGCATGGAGTAACGATCTGAGTGGAGTTAAATAGAGCAACCAGCCAAAGAATAAACTATGTCACCTGTGGAAGGAACCTCAGAAGCAGCAGCTCCACTCACAGCCACCAGAGGGAGCCCATGGACAGAACCCACCGAAGTACCGAAGTACCATTCATGACCACAGGAGGGAGTTCGATAACAGAATTCACAACAGTTATGGCCAGGAGGATAATTCTTGGGTTTCTGCCTCTGATGTCCATGCCGCTGATTTGGTTCGTACCTTTCATCGGGCTCATCCTGATCGGCCTGGGGGCTCTGGTGAGGGTTCGGTGACCCCTCCTCAAGGGGGGTACTGTTGTGAATTCAGCTTTTGGGCTCCCTCCGGTGGTTGTAGAGGGTAATGCAGTTGTGCCTGGACTGCAGGATTGGACAGGTGTATCTACTAATTTAAAAACTGACTGGGGTATATAGCTTTGCAGGACTCTTTAGTCCCTGCCAGTTGTCCATTGTTTTTGGAGGATTCACATCCCTTCTGGTCTCTCCTGTTCGCTGTGCTTTTCGTTAAAGATAAGTCCTGGCTTTGTTTTTGCTGTCCACCTGCTGTGGACCTTATAGTTCTGTGCATTTTCATGTTTTGTCTTGTCCAGCTTTGTCTGTGAAGTATTTTTTGCAGCCTTGCTGTGTCTCTGGAGATGCAGATATACCCTCCATGTCTTTAGTCAGATGTGGTGTTTTGTATTTTCTGTGGTGGATATTTTCTAGTGTTTTAATACTGACCGCATAGTACTCTGTTCTATTCTTTCTATTTAGCTAGTATGGCCTCCTATGCTAAATCCTGATTTCATGTCTGCGTATGTTCTTTCCCTCTCCTCTCACAGTTAATATTTGTGGGGGGCTGTCTGTACTTTGGGGATTTTCTCTGAGGCAAGATAGGTTTCCTGTTTCTGTCTTTAGGGGTAGTTAGTTTCTTAGGCTGTGTCGAGGGGTCTAGGGAGTGTTAGGTACCCCCCACGGCTACTTCTAGTTGCGCTGCTAGGTTCAGGGTTTGCGGTCAGTACAGGGGCCACCTTCTCCAGAGTACGTCTCATGCTGCTCCAAGGCCACCAGATCATAACAGGTTGCCTTCTGCTCCTGGGTTGGCGAAGATCTTCATTAGTCATATCTTCAGACTTCATGGATTACCTCAACACATTGTGTCCGACAGGGGAGTTCAATTTACCTCCAGGTTCTGGAGAGCCCCCTGCAAGCTCATGAACGTGACTTTAGACTTCTCCTCTGCATATCACCCCCAGACCAACGGTCAAGTGGAACGGATTAACCAGGTCTTAACTTCCTATCTTCGACATTTTTCTAACGCTCATCAAAACGACTGGGTCAGCCTGGGCGGAATTTGCATACAATAATCATTCCGGTGAGTCTTCCACCAAATCTCCCTTCCTAATTGTTTTCCGGCAACATCCCAGTATGCCTCTTCCTTTCTCTCCGGTCTCAGGTGTTCCTGCAGCCGATTTCCTGGCTTTAGAGTTTTCTAAAATTTGGGAGGAGACTAAAACTGCTCTTGAAAAAGCTTCTGGTAGGATGAAGAAACATGCAGTTAAAAAATGTTTGGACTCACCCCTTACCTCCCAGGCGATAAAGTTTGGCTCTCATCCAAATACGTTTTACTAGAGATTCCTTCTTACAAGTTGGGTCCACGTTACATTGGCCCTTTCGAGAACTCAAAATGGATCAATGACGTTGCCTATAAATTGAAGTTGCCTACCTCGCTCTGCATCCCTAATGCCTTCCATGTGTCTCTCCTTAAACCTGTGGTACTTAATCATTTTCATTCTTCTTCCTATACTACTTCCCAATCTGTTTGCGCTGAGAACGTTTTTGAGGTTAGGGATGTACTTGCCATGAAGAAGGTTAGAGGGAGAACTTTCTTCTTGATTGACTGGAAGGGTTTTGGTCCTGAGGAGAGATCTTGGGAACCTCGGGAGAACATTGATGCACCCCGTATTCTGGGCAGGTTTCTTTCCAGTCTTAGGAAGAGGGAGTGTAAGGGAGAGGGTACTGTTACATCCCTTGCTGCTCCCCGGCCCGATGTCTCTACCTTACTTTCTCCGGCATCCCAGGGTACTGTCCTTGCATCCTCTGTGGTCCCCCGGTCCGGCGTCTCTCACTCTGCTCCAGCATCTCGGCTTGCTGTTGGTCGGGGTATTCGCTGTGTCTCACGGGCTCTTTCTGTTCCGCCCTCAGCTCCTGGGTCTCGATGCGCACGCGCACACACGCCCCCTGGCTGTCTTAGGTTGTGGCTGCGCTCAGCTCGACTCAAATATTACGGCTGACACCTAATTGGTCATGCCACTCAGCCAATTGGTGCTACGTGCTTGGAATATCAGGCAGCTTCCTCTCTGGGAGGTGCCTGATTATTGTGTGAATTTCTCATTTACAATCAGGTCTTCGGGTGTCTTGTTTAGCCCTTGCCTTGCTATAGTTTGACCCTGCATTTGCTTTCTTCCCAGTGTTGCCCACTGCCTACATCCCCGGTAGACCCCAGTTACTGTTTCTCCGTCCTGCTTCCCCCACTGTTCCTTGGCCTCCTCTCACACCCCTCAGGTCCCCTGGCTTGCCCGTACCTCTAGTCCTTGTTTCCGTTCTTACTTTTTTTCTTGATCCTTCCTAGTCTGCCTCTACGAGCCGCCCTCTTGGTACCGGCTGTCATGGTATTTGAGTCCCCTGGGCTTGCCTCTAACGGTCCTTGCATAGGACCAAGTCCAGTTCACCCAGGGGAGGTTTGGTACCATGGCCCAGATGGTTCACTCTAGGGTGCTCTCCTCTGAGTCGTTACACCCGGATTACCCTGGAAGGTACTGCTGGAGGAGCCCTATACGGAAACGTAATTGGAGCAGCACTGCCATATCGATCTCTAAGCGGAGGATTTCACTCTCATCTCGTGAGGCATTTATCTCATTACTGGACTGCATCTGTGTTCCTGGACTAACTTTATTCTCTGTATGGGTGATATGGCGCTTTTTCCATCCTGAGCTTTGCACTGTGCCTTAAAAGTAGTTGTTGACCACTTATGGGGTATTGGCGCACTCAGGAAAAATTGCACAACAAATTTTGGGGTCCATTTTTTAATGTCTCCATTGTGAAAATAAAAAAAATGGGTATAAAAGAACACGTGGGAATTTTTTTTTTTTTTAATAAACTTTTGTGAAGCACCTGGGTGTTCAACGTGTTCACTACACATCTAGATGCATTTATTGAGAGATCTAGTTTCCAAACTGGGGTCACTTGTGCGGTTTTTTCAATATTTAGGCACATCGGGGCTCTCTAAATGAGACATGGCATCCGCCAGGGTCGGCTCCAGGTTTTTGTGGGCCCCTGGTGAAAGAGTCTCGTCTCAGTGGGCCCCTTTAACACATATCACGATTCATGATGCACAGATACGGCAGATAAATATAGGTATAGTACAATGCCAAAGATTTCACCTCTTACATTACATGAGTGATATCTATTGTAAAGTCTACAATAGCTCAGAAACCGGTGAATCCTCGCAGCTCACAGTGCAAGCCCTGGAGGGATACAAAAGTCTGCAGTCGGAGTGTCAGAAGATTTTTCATTGTAGACTAGACAGTATAGTCCTCCATACAGTTTTATGAGCACCAAACAGTCCTCCATACAGTATAATGGACCCCATACATTGCTACATTCAGTATAATGGGCCCCAAATATTGCTCCATGCAGTACAATGAGCCCCACATAGTGTGCTATACAGTATAATGAGCCCATAAATTGCTTCATACAGAATAATGGGCCCCTTTTAATGCTCCATACAGAATAATGAGCCCCATATATTGCTCCATACAGTATAATGGGCCTCATATATTGCTCCATACAGAATAATGGGTTCCTTATAATGCTCCATACAGAGTCATGAGCCCCATATATTGTGTCATACAGTATAATGAGCCCCATATATTGCTCCATACAGAATAATGGGTCCCTTACAATGCTCTATATAGAATAATGAGCGCCATATATTCCTCCATACAGTATAATGGGTCCCGTATAATGCTCTATACAGAGTTATGAGCCCCATATATTGTGCCATACAGTATAATGAGCCCCATATATTGCTCCATACAGAATAATGGGCCCCTTATAATGCTCCATACAGAATAATGAGTGCCATATAATGCTCCAAACAGAATAATAGACCCCATATAATACTCTATACAGAATGGGCCCCAAGGTGTCTCAGCACACATCTAGATACATTCCTTGAGGGGTCTAGTTTCCAAAATCGGGTGATGTGGTCCATGAAAAATGGTTTTGTAAATTTTGTTGTAAAAATGAGAAATCACTGGTCAACTTTTAACCCTTCTAACTTCCTAACAAAAAATTATGTTTCAAAAATGGTGCTGATGTAAAAGTAGACATGTGGGACATGTTATTTATTAACTATTTTGTGTGACATACCTCTTTGGTTTATGGGCATAAAAATTAAAAGTTTGAAAATTGTGAAATTTTCAAAATTTTTGCCAAATTTCCAATATTTTATCAAAGTAAACAAATCATATTGAAGAAATTTAACCTTATCATGAAGTACAATGTGTCACGAAAAAGCCATCTCAGAATCAGTGGGATCCGTTGAAGCGTTCCAGAGTTATGACCTCATAAAGTGACGCTGGTCAGAATTAAGAAATGACACTCGGTCATTAACGAACAACATGACTCGGTCCTTAATTGTTAAAGATTATGACGGATAATAATCTTAAGACTGTTTTACACAAGGACCAAGTGCCCGCGTGCCCAAATGGCTGCCAGAAAGCTTTAATCCCTCCAAGGGCAATGCGCGCGCAGAGTTTTTTTTGCTGAGTTTTTGAAGTGGAAACTGAGCAGAAACTCCAAGTTTTGAGATTTTGAGGAGATTTTAGAGCATTTCTGCTCAGCTTGCCACATGCCACACAGCCTAGGTGCAGTTTTCATTATCCAGATATTGTAGCATAATTAATCTTTTTTTCTTTTCTTTTTTTGGAGTAGACGAAGACTAACGTGCAGCATTTATAAGCTCATTGAAAGGATTGTGCTCTAAAGAGCAAAAAAACAAAAGAACCGAAAGATAAAACATCTTTAAATTTGACATAAAAACGTTAAAAAGTAAATAAAAAAGATAATACATTTAATACAAAAACTGGATTTAAAAAATAGGCAATTTTCTGATGATGGCTTCCCTTTAAGGAAATCCAGTACTTCCTCCACATTGCATCAAGGTTTACAGCCAGCCAGTCTCTACCCGACCCTGATGAAGGGCGAATGCTCCATAATAGACAGTCTGTACATGAGCTTTGTTGAAGGGTCAGACATTGATTTACTTGATTTACTACCCCTCCTAGATGGTGATGTGTGATAGCTAATTTGCATACTTTTCTCCCATGGATCATTGCCTGTAGATCTCCATATTCCAATGGTCTCCTTAATTAAGACCAGAACTTTTCTTACTTTTTTCGATAGCAGAACCAGTGCTAAACGAGACACCGCAAAGCTAGGGAAACACGGCACATTGAAGAATATTGCGGCGAGGCCGCTCGATGCCGTCCCATCACACTATGGAGTGTTCATATAAAAACTTGGAAAATCCACAGATTTGCATCCGGTAGAAGCCGAGAGGAAAGATTCTTTTTTTGGAAGAGTGGACTCAACGACTTTCAAAAACTATTCCTCATAAAAAGAAATGGAAATCGGTTCCATTCAGACAAAAGGGTCCCGGTGTGGACCCCGGAATCGAACGGGAACATAGAATAATTCACCGTCCGTATTATCGCTCTCCCGCACCTGTGACTACCGGTGATCTCATCACACACAATCTACCCACTTAAGAATTAAGTTGATTAAACTCCAGATTTTTTGGGGGGAATATGTGAAATTAAATTCCCCTTAATCTTGTCTGCTGCAATGATGTTAATATCACACTTATTACCATTACCATTTGTCTGTGTGTCTGGTGGATCCTTATGTTAATTCATATTTGACGCTGTATAATACGGGCTTAATCATGGGTCCTCCGTACAGGTGCGAGGCGGAGGGATGGGAAACCTAATCAGCGAGAATATACAGACTTATTTATTTAAATTGTGATACGGAATCAATAAAATATGAGATTAGCTCAGCTGTCGCACCCGTCACCTGCACTAATTATTGAGGCAGGCCTCACATTAACCCCTTTTCTTATGGCGTTGTATACAAAGAACAGAAAAGAAAGAAAATTTTCATATTCCGACCTTGATGTTGACCAAACTTGATAGAACATGAAAAGCAAATCACCGAGATTTGGGGATGATACTATTGTTGGGAAAGAAGACTAAGGATACTAAAGTTCGAAAAGAGCAGACGCTTGAGAATTGTGCCAAAAACAGTAATTCCGAAATCCATGTTATCTGGATGACTCTCTGGTATATGTCCCTGTTAGGGCCAATTCTAACTTTCCTTCTGCCCAGGTCAAAAATGGTGCAAAATAAACCCGCAGTGAATGAACAAAATCCATCATCGTTTTTTGGGTTTTGCTTTCATGGTATTCATTGGATGCTAAAAGTGACTTGTGAACATGATTCTCCAGGTTAGTGGGACTACAGCAATACCAAACTACCCTAGATGGTTTTTGCAAAAAAAAAACCTGTTTGGCTTCCAATGCCATCATCACCAAAACTACCATCAGAACACAAATACATCACCAGCACCTCCATGAATACATGAACACATCACCAAAACGATTATCAGTACGTTAACACATCACTGGAACTATCATCAGTACATGAATACCAGATCCTGAACCTCCATCAGTACATGAGCACAGCACCAGAACCTCCATCAGTACATGAGCACAGCACCAGAACCTCCATCAGTACATGAGCACAGCACCAGAACCTCCATCAGTACAGGAGAACAGCACCAGAACCTCCATCACTACATGAGCACAGCACCAGAACCTCCATCAGTACATGAGCACAGCACCAGAACCTCCATCAGTACATGAGCACAACACCAGAACCTCCATCAGTACATGAGCACAGCACCAGAACCTCCATCAGTACATGAGCACAGCACCAAAACCTCGATCAGCACAGAAGCACATCACCAGACTCTGCAACAGTACATGAACTCATCACCAGAATTATCATCTCTACATGAATACCCCCTCTTTATACTGTCTCCCACAAGCTGCCCATTCTCGATACTATCACCCCACATTGTCCTCCCCATACTGCTCTGTCTCACATTTCCCCCTTTCTTGCACTCTGCGCCCCCCATACTGACCCCTCACTAACAGTCCTTTGTCTTTGGCTGTGACATCAGCAGCTTGATGAGGTGACCTCATCACACTGCAGCCTATGGGTATGTCTACAGGATGTAAATACAGTGAATAATGAGCCGACTGTGGAGTTAGGATGTGGCGGTGTCCAATCGGGAACACACATCAGAGTGGCTGATCACTAATGCAGCAGAGCCGAGCCTTGATGTAGCAGAGTGAAACAGTGCAGGGTGGAACAGAGCAGCAGAGCTAAGTCTGTAACGAAGCACCTGGATATAGTAGAGTGGAACTGTGCAACAGACATGAGTCACAAGGAGTCATTTTGATGCAGCAGAGTGGAACAATGAAACAGTACAGCATATGTCAGGAGACTGAGGTGACATAGCAGAGCCCAGTGGAATAGCAGAGCTGGGTATGTCAGGAGATTCCCATGTAGAAATGTAGCAGAGCCCAGCAGCACAGCAGAGCAAGGTAGTTCAGATGTTTCAGTAATGAAGTAGAGCAGCGGTGAGAATGCAAACTACCTGAATACTTAGATGGCCCGCCGCCCAAACCGGTCACTGAGGCCCAGATGTGTGACCTCAGGGGCGTGCACAAGGCCAGGGGAAGCCAGCTGCCAAAAAAGGAGGTCGGAGAGGCCAGAAAAGATCAGAAACATTATGTTTTTGGTGATCAAAGAAAATTGAGTCTCCAGATTTGTAATAGAAATCTAAACACAAGAGCTATGGATGGATTCTGTGGTTATCCTGTCTGGTCTCAGCTTTAAAGAACCTGATAGCATGTAACGAGCCTGAACCGGGGGTCCCGGAAATACACCTGGACCCCGGAGGGCCAAACTATAGCCCTTATGTATCCAGTCACTACACGAAAGAGTGATCTCTGGGAGGTGCGTGACTGGTGGGATTACACGCAGGGCGCGAAGAAAGAAAACGAATGCGCCTGTAGCGCCACCTAGTGGGACCTTGTAGAATACGGTACAGTGGGTGCATAACCGTCAGCACAACATTGGGTAACGATTAGTCGCGACTCGTTCTCCGACATATAAAGGAGGTCAAAATATTCATAAAGTGACTGAAATATAGTGAAGCTTATATGAGGACTCGAGTCTAATGTGTCTCACGCTTAATTTCTTCCTGCGAATGATTGGAATTACAGGTTCTAATAGTTCGCTGCATGAGATGATGCGATAGTCGCGCACATCGCAACGTATGAAAAACAGAAAGAGGGACAGATAATGCGCAGGGGCAAATTTTGTCCACACCCCAATCCGCACCCATTTACCGTGTCTTTCTCCTCCGGCAGGAGGAGACGTCAGAGGGGCGGTGGTGGTGAGGGACATTCTGCAGGACGTAGACCCCAATCCAGGACTGTCTGCTGTATCCGGGACAGTTAGGACTAGAGATGAGCGGATCGGTTCACGGGACTCTGGTCCGGGTCATTGGTCCCAGGCAGCAGGACGGAAGCCGCAAATCTCTAACCTCCCACATCCCCGGCGGCTTTTGATCCCCCAGGTCCGGAGCGACGTCATCTGTGCGTCCGGCTCATCTCTAGTTGGGACCTGGGGATTATTTTTCTTTCCTTCATTCACAGTCGCAGCCGCCAGAACTTTCTCATCTTTCTGTAACGTCACTATACGACCTTCGGCGTCTGTAAGGCCGTGTTCACACGGTGCAGAAATCCTGTGTTTTTTGTTTTCTGCAGGATCCGCACCAAACTACACAATAACAATCTTCTCCGGCTATTACACAGTATTGCTGCATGTTTAGGCCTTTTCTCCCTTATTTGGTCTAGATGAGTGTTTTTTTTTTTATAGGACAGAAAAGCTTTGATTCTGTACTTATTAAAGTATCTGCAGTTTTTTTTCATGCATTTTTTTTTCAGGCCCCAAAACCTCAGAGATGCACTCCGGCACCGTTCTCATGAAATCACATCCACTTTCCTTGGACAATTAAACCCAGCAGAATTTATGAGCAAAAACAGCAGCAGAAAAAATGCAGCATTTATGCTAGGTGTGAACATGGTGTAAATGTCCAAGTAAAGTGCATGTGATTCCATGAAATCTCCGTCCTCGGTGGCTCTAACGTGGGGGTTTTCGTTAGAAGCTTCTATGTGGAGCCTGAAAAAAAAAAAAGAAGGTAAAAAAGAAAGCTGTTGCATTTTTAAACGTAGAATCAAAGCTTTTCTGTACTATAAAAAAGCATTAAAAACGCGGCTTCACATCTGCAGCGAAAATTAATCAAATAAGGTGGAAAGCGCATAAAAGAATCACAGCAAACACGCCATATACCGAGGAGACGGTTATTGTGTCATGTGGTGCCGACACTTACCGAAAACAAGGTGTACAGAAAACGTCACGTGTAAATACGACCTCAGTGTTACATTTTATTTATATTTTTTTCTGGGTTTAATAGAGAAAAAAAATGAATAAGGACAAGTTTTTCACCATGTAATAATGTGATCGCTGTGTTGTGCGGGTTGTTACAATTACAGGGACACCAAGTATGTCTTTTTTGGGTTTTGTATTTTCTCCCTCGTCTATAGAAATGGATCCTGTTAAGGTCCAAGCTATTCATGACTGGATCCAACCCACATCTGTGAAGGGTCTTCAAAAATTTTTGGGCTTTGCTAATTTCTATCGCCGTTTCATTGCCAACTTTTCCAGTGTGGTTAAGCCCCTTACTGATTTGACGAAGAAAGGCGCTGATGTAACGAATTGGTCCTCTGCGGCTGTTGACGCCTTTCAGGAGCTTAAACGCCGATTTACTTCTGCCCCTGTGTTGCGTCAGCCGGATGTTTCTCTATCTTTTCAGGTTGAGGTCGACGCTTCTGAGATTGGGGCAGGGGCCGTTTTGTCTCAGAGGGATTCTGATGGTTCTTTGATGAAACCGTGTGCTTTTTTTTCCAGAAAGTTTTCGCCTGCGGAACGCAATTATGATGTCGGCAATCGGGAGTTGTTGGCTATGAAGTGGGCATTTGAGGAGTGGCGACATTGGCTTGAGGGAGCTAAACACCGTGTTGTGGTCCTGACCGATCATAACAATCTGATTTACCTGGAGTCGGCCAAGCGGCTGAATCCTAGACAGGCTCGATGGTCCCTGTTTTTCTCCCGTTTTGATTTTGTGGTCTCGTATCTTCCGGGATCTAAGAATGTTAAGGCTGATGCCCTCTCTAGGAGTTTTTCGCCTGATTCTCCTGGAGTCCTTGAGCCGGTTGGCATTCTTAAGGAGGGGGTGATTCTTTCTGCTATCTCCCCTGATTTGCGGCGGGTGCTTCAGGAATTTCAGGCTGATAGGCCTGACCGCTGTCCTGTGGGGAAGCTGTTTGTTCCTGATAGATGGACAAGTAAGGTGATTTCTAAGGTTCATTGTTCAGTGTTGGCTGGTCATCCTGGGATTTTTGGTACCAGAGATTTGGTTGCTAGGTCCTTTTGGTGGCCTTCCTTGTCACGCGATGTGTGTGCTTTTGTGCAGTCCTGTGGGACTTGCGCCCGGGCCAAGCCTTGCTGTTCCCGCGCTAGTGGGTTGCTTTTGCCTTTGCCGGTCCCTGAGAGGCCCTGGACGCATATTGTCATGCCGTTGCTGCCGCCGCCTCTTCCCACTGCAGCTCGCCGGGTGCACGCGCGCGCGCGTCGCATTCAGCTCTGCGCGTGCGCACATCTGATTCCTCTGTTGGCGCTCTTTCCTGTCCTCTCTGTCATCCTGGAGGACTGTAACCCGGAAGTAGCTCCCATGCTGCTATGTAAACTGCTTCCTGCTGCTCCTCTGTGCCTGATGTTCATTTGTGTTTACAAGTGCTTCTGGCCACCTGTGGTCTCTGTGCGTTCCTAGCTCTCTGACTTTGGGTCTCCTCCGCCCTCTGCAGTGCCTGCCTGTTTCCTGTGTTCCTGCCTTGTTCCTTCAGTTCCTGTTCCTCTGCGGTACCTGCCCGGCTCCTATATCTTTTCCTTGCTCCCGTCAGCCTCAGTGTCTCCATATTGTCCTGCCAGCCTCCGTGCCTCCGTAGCGTTCCCATCTTCTCCCTTGTCTCAGTAGTTCCTTTCTGTTCCCTCTTTCCCTTTGTGCCTGCTGTGTCACCATCTGATCTCAGTCGACCCTCCAGCTTCCGTGGCGATAGTCTCTCACGGGCCTGCCCCTAACTCTCCCTGTATAGGGGGCAGTCCACCTGGTCAGCTCGTCCGAGAGGGGTTCGTCATCACGGTCCAGTGGGTCCACTCTCCGTTTTTCACTGTTTGAATCTACATGCTCTATAGGACTGCACTCGGGTGACATCCGAGTGCAGCCAGATTCTTACAGCGTCACAGTAACATCAGGCCATGGACCCCGCTGGAGTCTCCGCCACTCAAAAGGAGTTACTCTTTTTGCGTGAAAACCAGACTAGGATCATGTCATTTTTAAAGAATATGGAGTCTCGCCTAGCGGCTTTACAGCCTTCTGATCCTGGTATTGCTCCGCAGTTGGTTGCCCTTCAGCAGGAGCTAGGTCAACAACGGGACACTCAGTCCCATATTTTGAATTTTTTGGCCTCCATTAATGATCGGCTTCTCTCCCTCCAGAATGTGGCCTCTGTTTCCACTCCTGTCTCTGCGCCACAACCCTCGCCCCGACTTGCTAGACCTCCTCGGTATGGTGGGGATCCTAAAGCGTGCCGCGGCTTTTTTAATCAATGCCAGTTGCATTTTGAATTGTCTCCGCTACTTTATCCTACCGACCGAGCTAAGGTTGCTTTTATAGTATCCCATTTGGAGGGTGAGGCTTTGGCGTGGGTTAATCCCCTCTGGGAGCGTGATGATCCTTTGGTCTCCCAACTCAATCCGTTCCTGGATACCTTCCGTAAGGTTTTTGATGAACCTGGTCGTCTGGTCTCTACCACTGAGTCCCTCTTTAACCTTTACCAGGGTACTCTCTCTGTAGCCCAGTACGCCATCCGTTTCCGGACTCTGTCCTCAGACCTTGGGTGGAATAATGAGGCTTTGGTTGGAGCGTTTTGGCGTGGTTTGTCTTCACGGATTAAGGATGAGCTGGCGGCACGGGACACTCCCACCTCTTTGGATGATCTAATCTCCTTGGCTATACGCATTGATCTGCGCTTTCAGGAGCGCACTCGTGAGCTTGCCAGAGAGAGGAGACCTCTTCGCCAGACCACTGTTGCTCGAGGGACTTCTTTTTCTCTAGCAGCCCCGGTGGCTTCTTCATCTTCTCCTGAACCCATGCAGGTCGATCGCCTTAAGTCTTCTGAGCAACGCCGCAAGGAGAGACTCGCACAAGGTCTTTGTTTTTACTGCGGCAGTGCCTCTCATCTTTTACGCGCTTGTCCTCAGAAGCCGGGAAACGCATCCGCCTAGGACAGGTAAGAGAGGCCTTCCTAGGTGGTTATGATTCCTCTCCGCCTCTGGTTTTGTCTGTTATTCTACATTTAGGTTCCCGTCACTTTTCTCTGGAGGCTTATGTTGATTCAGGAGCGGCTGGGAACTTTGTTCAGCTCGAGGTTGTTAACAGGCTTGGGATACCTGTTAGACCCTTGGAGACTCCTAGACAAATAGCTTCCGTCGATGGTCAGCCTTTGCGGGAGACCGTCAACTTGGTTACGGAGGAAGTCGAACTTCAGATTGGAGCTCTTCATCGTGAACAACTGGCCTTTTATGTTTTACCTTCTTTGTCTCATTCTTTCCTTTTGGGTCTTCCTTGGTTGAGAGATCACGAACCCACGCTGGACTGGCGTACTGGAGATGTTCTACGGTGGGGACAGTCTTGTCTGAACAGGTGCCTGCTTCCCGTCAAGCCTGCGTCCTCCTCTCGGTCTGCTTCGGAATCCGTGGGAATTCCTCCAGCCTATTGCGCTTTCTCGGACGTCTTTAACAAGAAGGAAGCGGAGATTTTGCCGCCGCACCGCTCTTATGACTGCCCGATAGACCTTGTTCCTGGTTCTACTCCACCTAGGGGTCGTATTTACCCATTGTCTCCTACCGAGACTCAAGCCATGTCCGAATATATTCAAGAGAATCTGGCCAGAGGCTTCATTCGAAAGTCTTGCAGGAGCTGGGTTCTTCTTCGTTAAAAAGAAGGACGGTTCTCTTCGCCCATGTATAAACTACCGGGGTCTCAACACCATCATGATCAAAAACAAGTACCCACTTCCTCTTATACCTGAACTCTTTGATCGTCTACGTGGAGCACGAATCTTTACCAAATTGGATCTCAGAGGAGCTTATAATTTGATCCGTATCCGTTCTGGTGACGAGTGGAAGACTGCGTTTAATACCAGAGATGGTCATTATGAATATTTGGTTATGCCATTCGGTTTATGCAATGCACCCGCAGTCTTCCAGGAGTTCGTAAATGATGTTTTTCGGGATCTACTTTACACCTGTGTTGTAGTGTACTTGGACGATATCCTTGTGTTCTCTCCAGATCTGTCTACTCACAGAAGAGATGTACGGCAAGTACTTCAGCGTTTGAGAGAGAATCGGCTGTACGCAAAACTGGAAAAATGTGTCTTCGAACAGTCATCTCTACCCTTCTTGGGTTTCATCATTTCCGACGCTGGTTTGTGTATGGATCCGGGAAAAGTTTCTGCCGTGCTCAACTGGCCGCGTCCTCTTGGAGTGAAAGCAATTCAGCGATTTCTTGGATTTGCTAACTACTATCGGCAGTTTATACCTCACTTTTCCTCTCTTTCAGCTCCAATCTCCTCCATGATTCGGAAGGGTGCCAATCCTCATCTGTGGTCGTCTGAGGCCGAAGAGGCTTTCCGGTCCATCAAGCAAGCCTTTGCCTCAGCTCCTATTCTTCATCGTCCAGTGGCCAATAAACCCTTCATCCTTGAAGTAGATGCCTCTGCAATTGGAGCTGGAGCTGTGCTCTCGCAGAAATCCTCTTCTGGTCGTCTTGTGCCCTGTGGTTTTTTTCTCAAAGATCTTCTCCTCCTCAGAAAAAAATTATTCCATCGGTGATAAAGAACTTTTGGCAATCAAGTTGGCATTAGAGGAGTGGCGGTACCTCTTAGAAGGGGCTTTACATCGTTTTATAATCTACAGGCAGGCCAGGTGGGCCTTGTTTTTCGCCAGGTTTGACTTCGAACTTCGTTTCTTGCCAGGAAATAAAAACTCCAAAGCCGACGCTCTGTCTACGTCATTCCAGGTGGTGGATTTGGAGGACGAGCCTGCACACATCATTGATCCTGCCAGAGTCATCACAGTTGCTCCAGTCTCTCTCACTTCGTTGCCTCCGGGTAAGACCTTTGTCGCTGAAGGGAACAGGAGACGTGTCTTACTTTGGGGTCACGCCTCCAAACTGGCTGGACATGTTGGTTTCAAAAAAACCTTTCGTTTGATCTCTCGTTTTTACTGGTGGCCAACGTTGTCTAAGGATGTCCAAAGTTTTGTCGCCTCTTGTCCTTCCTGTGCCAAGAATAAGATTCCCAGGCAACTACCTTCTGGGCTTTTACATCCTTTGCCAGTACCTTCCACTCCGTGGCAACATTTATCTATGGATTTCATCACTGATCTGCCTCATTGTTCTGGTTCCACCGTCATCTTCGTGGTCATGGACCGTTTCTCCAAGATGGCTCATTTCATCGCTCTCCCAGGTTTACCTTCTGCTCCCGAATTGGCAAAGATTTTTGTTCACCATATTTTTCGTCTTCATGGTCTTCCTTTACATATTGTTTCTGACCGAGGTGTTCAATTCACCGCCCGCTTCTGGAGATCCCTCTACAAATCTATGAACATTTCGCTTGATTTTTCTTCGGCCTACCATCCACAGTCCAATGGCCAGGTGGAACGTACTAATCAGACCTTGGTAACTTATCTCCGTCATTTTTCCAATTCTCATCAGAATGATTGGTCTGACTTACTGCCATGGGCTGTTTTCTTACAATAACCATCCCAGCGAAGCCACTAACAAATCTCCATTTTTTATCGTCTACGGTCAACATCCTGGTCTTCCTCTTCCGGTTCCTCCTGTCTCTACTGTACCAGCGGCTGATCTTCTGTCTAGAGAGTTCTCCAGGGTCTGGCAGGAGACCAAGTCCGCCCTCGAGTTGGCTCAAGTTAGGATGAAGAGACATGCGGACAAAAAACGTCTTGATTCTCCTATATTCCATCCTGGGGACAAGGTTTGGGTTTCTTCTAAATTTATCCGTCTCAAAATCCCTTCACATAAGCTGGGTCCTCGCTATATCGGTCCATTCGAAGTTTTGTCTCGTATTAATGACATTTCTTACAAACTTAAGTTGCCTGCCTCTCTGCGTATTTCTAATTCTTTTCATGTGTCTCTCCTTAAACCTGTAGTTTTTAATCAGTTTCATTCTTCTAACCTTTGTTCTCCTTCGCCTGTTTCCGAGGATGATGTCTTTGAAATTAGGGACATTTTAGCCATGAAAAAACTTAGAGGGAGAACTTTGTTTTTGGTTAACTGGAAGTGTTTTGGTCCTGAGGAGAGGTCCTTGGAGCCTCGAGAGAACATTCGGGCTTCTCGTATTTTGTCCCGGTTTCTTTCTAGTCTTAAAAAGGAGGGGCGTAAAGATGGGGGTGCTGTCATGCCGTTGCTGCCGCCGCCACTCCCCACTGCAGATCGCCGGGTGCGCGCGCGCGTCGCATTCAGCTCCGCGCGTGCGCACATCTGATTCCTCTGTTGGCGCTCTTTCCTGTCCTCTCCGTCATCCTGGAGGACTGTAACCCGGAAGTAGCTCCCATGCTGCTATGTAAACTGCTTCCTGCTGCTTCTCTGTGCCTGATGTTCATTTGTGTTTACAAGTGCTTCTGGCCACCTGTGGTCTCTGAGCGTTCCTAGCTCTCTGACTTTGGGTCTCCTCCGCCCTCTGCAGTGCCTGCCTGTTTCCTGTGTTCCTGCCTTGTTCCTTCAGTTCCTGTTCCTCTGCGGTACCTGCCCGGCTCCTATATCTTTTCCTTGCTCCCGTCAGCCTCAGTGTCTCCATATTGTCCTGCCAGCCTCCGTGCCTCCGTAGCGTTCCCATCTTCTCCCTTGTCTCAGTAGTTCCTTTATGTTCCCTCTTTCCCTTTGTGCCTGCTGTGTCACCATCTGATCTCAGTCGACCCTCCAGCTTCCGTGGCGATAGTCTCTCACGGGCCTGCCCCTAACTCTCCCTGTATAGGGGGTGGTCCACCTGGTCAGCTCGTCCGAGAGGGGTTCGTCATCACGGTCCAGTGGGTCCACTCTCCGTTTTTCACTGTTTGAATCTACATGCTCTATAGGACTGCACTCGGGTGACATCCGAGTGCAGCCAGATTCTTACAGCGTCAC
Organism: Ranitomeya imitator; assembly: GCF_032444005.1. Taxonomy (NCBI): domain Eukaryota; kingdom Metazoa; phylum Chordata; class Amphibia; order Anura; family Dendrobatidae; genus Ranitomeya; species Ranitomeya imitator. Next base: position 1,227,199,104 of record NC_091282.1, read on the forward strand.
ACATATTTCCATGGATTTTATTTCGGATCTTCCTGTTTCCCAGAAGATGTCTGTTATCTGGGTTGTTTGTGACCGGTTCTCTAAAATGGTCCATCTGGTACCTTTGCCTAAGTTGCCTTCCTCCTCAGATCTGGTTCCATTATTTTTTCAGCATGTGGTTCGTTTGCATGGCATTCCGGAGAATATTGTGTCTGACAGAGGTTCTCAGTTTGTCTCTAGATTTTGGTGGGCCTTTTGTGCTAGGATGGGCATTGATTTGTCTTTTTCTTTGGCGTTTCATCCTCAGACTAATGGCCAAACTGAGCGAACTAATCAGACCTTGGAGACCTATTTGAGATGCTTTGTGTCTGCTGATCAGGATGATTGGGTGGCTTTTTTGCCGTTGGCCGAGTTTGCCCTTAATAATAGGGCTAGTTCGGCTACTTTGGTTTCACCTTTCTTTTGTAATTTTGGTTTTCATCCTCATTTTTCTTCTGGGCAGGTTGAGCCTTCTGATTGTCCTGGTGTTGATTCTGTGGTGGACAGGCTGCAGCAGATTTGGACTCATGTGGTGGACAATTTGACGTTGTCTCAGGAAAGGGCTCAACGTTTTGCCAACCGCCGTCGGTGTGTTGGTCCCTAGCTTCGTGTGGGGGATTTGGTTTGGTTGTCTTCTCGTCATGTTCCTATGAAGGTTTCTTCTCCTAAGTTTAAGCCTCGGTTTATTGGTCCTTATAAAATTTCTGAAATTATTAATCCGGTGTCTTTTCGTTTGGCTCTTCTTGCCTCTTTTGCCATTCATAATGTTTTCCATAGATCTTTGTTGCGGAGATATGTGGTGCCCGTTGTTCCCTCGGTTGACCCTCCTGCCCCGGTGTTGGTTGAGGGAGAGTTGGAATATGAGGTTGAGAAGTTTTTGGATTCTCGTTTTTCGAGGCGGAGGCTTCAGTATCTTGTCAAGTGGAAGGGTTATGGCCAGGAGGATAATTCTTGGGTTGTTGCCTCCGATGTCCATGCCACCGATTTGGTTTGTGCTTTTCACTTGGCTCGTCCTGATCGGCCTGGGGGCTCTGGTGAGGGTTCGGTGACCCCTCCTCAAGGGGGGGGTACTGTTGTGAATTCCGCTCTTGGGCTCCCTCCGGTGGTTGTAAGTGGCACTTTTGTGAGTTCTGCTCTTGGGCTCCCTCTTGTGGTTTCTAGTGGTATGGCTGCTCCTTGGAGTTAGCTGTCATCAGCTGCCTCCACTTATCTTCTCTTCTGCTCGGCTATTTAGGTCTGGCTCTGTCTTCAGCCAGTGCCACTTGTAAATGGTTCCTGGTTGGATTCACATCTCTTTGGAGTTCCCTGTTATCCTGACCAGTTCAGCTAAGCTAAGTTTTTGCTTGCTCTTTTCTGTCCATAGATTGTGGACTTATCCATTCTGTGCTTTCTATGTTTGTCCAGCTTATCAGTGTGAATTAATTCTGTCTTGCTGGAAGCTCTGGGAGGCAGATTTGCCCTCCACACCTTTAGTCAGGTGTGGAGTTTTTTTTGTAAACTCTGCGTGGATTTTTGTAGTGTTTAATACTGACCGCACAGTATTCCATCCTGTCCTATCTATTTAGCTAGACTGGCCTCCTGTGCTCATCCTGGTTTCATTCTGTGTATGTCTTTTCCCTCTCCACTCACAGTCATTATTTGTGGGGGGCTAATCTATCCTTTGGGAATTTTCTCTGAGGCAAGATAGTTTTCCTGCTTCTTTCTTTAGGGGTAGTTAGCTCTTAGGCTGTGACGAGATGCCTAGGGAGAGTTAGGAGCATTCCACGGCTACTTCTAGTGTTGTGTTGAGCTTAGGGACTGCAGTCAGTCAGTATAGTTACCACGTCCTTCAGAGCTCGTTCCATGTTGCTCCTAGACCACCGTATCTTAACATATAGCCCCCCACAAATATTGACTGTGAGAGGAGAGGGAAATAACATACGCAGATATGAAATCAGATTTTAGCATAGGAGGCCGTACTAGCTAAAAAGAAAGAATAGAACAGAGTACTATGCGGTCAGTATAAAAACACTAGAAAATATCCACCGCAGAAAATACGGATGACCACATCTGACTAAAGACATGGGGGGTATATCTGCATCTCCAGAGAAATAGCTAGGCTGCAAAAAATCCTTCACAGACCAAGCTGGACAAGACAAAAACATGAAAATGCACAGAACTATAAGGTCCACTGCAGGTGGACAACAAAAACAAAGCCAGGACTTATCTTTGTAGAAAACACAGCAAACTGGAGAGACCAGCAGGGAAGTGAATCCTTCAAGAACAATGGACAACTGGCACTGACTAAAGGATCCAGCAAAGCTATATACCCCAGTCAGTCCTGCAATTAGTAGATACACATGTCCACTCCTGCAATCCAGGCTCAACTGCATTACCCTCTACAACCACTGGAGGGAGCCCAAAAGCTGAATTCACAACAGTACCCCCTCCTTGAGGAGGGGTCACCGAACCCTCACCAGAGCCCCCAGGCCGATCAGGATGAGCCCGATGAAAGGCACGAACCAAATCAACGGCATGGACATCAGAGGCAGAAACCCAAGAATTATCCTCCTGGCCATAACCCTTCCACTTGACAAGGTACTCAAGCTTCCGCCTCGAAAAACGAGAATCCAAAATCTTCTCAACAACATATTCCAACTCCCCATCGACCAATACAGGGGCCGGAGGATCAACCGAGGGAACAACGGGCTCCACATATTTCCGCAACAAAGACTTATGGAAAACATTATGAATAGCAAACGAGGCCGGAAGCGCCAGGCGAAAGGACACCGGATTAATAATCTCAGAAATCCTATAAGGACCAATAAATCGAGGCTTAAACTTAGGGAAAGAAACCTTCATAGGAACATGACGGGAAGATAACCAAACCAGATCCCCAATCCGAAGCCGGGAACCAACACACCGACGACGATTAGAAAAACGTTGAGCCTCCTCCTGAGACAGCACCAAATTGTCCACCACATAATCCCAAATCTGCTGCAACCTGTCGACCACAGAATCCACACCAGGAAGGTCAGAAGGCTCAACCTGCCCAGAAGAAAAACGAGGATGAAAACCAAAATTACAAAAAAAAAGGCGAAACCAAAGTGGCCGAACTAGCCCGATTATTAAGGGCAAACTCGGCCAATGGCAAAAAAGCCACCCAATCATCCTGATCAGCAGACACAAAGCATCTCAAATAGGTCTCCAAGGTCTGATTAGTTTGCTCAGTCTGGCCATTTGTCTGAGGATGAAATGCAGAAGAAAAAGACACATTAATGCCCAGCTTAGCACAAAAAGCCCACCAAAACCTAGAAACAAACTGGGCACCTCTGTCGGACACAATATTCTCAGGAATACCATGCAAGTGAACCACATGCTGAAAAAACAACGGAACCAAATCAGAAGAAGGCAATTTAGGCAAAGGCACCAAATGAACCATCTTAGAAAATCGGTCACAGACAACTCAGATAACCGACATTCTTTGGGAAACAGGAAGATCGGAAATAAAATCCATAGAAATATGTGTCCAGGGCCTCTCAGGGACCGGTAATGGCAAAAGCAACTCACTAGCGCGGGAACAGCAAGGCTTAGCCCGCGCACAAATCCCACAGGACTGCACAAAAGAACGCACATCCCGCGACAAAGAAGGCCACCAAAAGGACCTACTAACCAAATCTCTGGTACCAAAAATCCCAGGATGGCCAGCCAACACAGAATAATGAACCTCAGAAATCACTCTAGTAGTCCATCTATCAGGAACAAACAGCTTCCCCACAGGACAGCGGTCAGGCTTATCAGCCTGAAATTCCTGAAGAACCCGTCGCAAATCAGGGGAGATGGCAGAAAGAATCACCCCTTCCTTCAAAATGCCGACCTGATTAAGGTACGCGTCTCTGACTGGGGAGCACATAGAGAGAGCTGCACGTAAAGGATGTCCGTGCCAATTCCCCCCTAGCATCACGTGAGCAGGCCAGCGTGGAAGGTGAGCTTGCCACAAGGGGCCCCGGGGGCGCAGGCGTGAGGGAGGACGAGGCCGGACCAGATAAGGGCAGAGAAACATCTGGCTGACGCAACACAGGGGCAGAAGTAAATCGGTGTTTAAGCTCCTGAAAGGCAGAAACAGCCGCAGAGGACCAATTTGTCACATCAGCGCCTTTCTTGGTCAAATCGGTTAGAGGTTTAACCACACTGGAGAAGTTGGCAATGAAACGACGATAAAAATTAGCAAAGCCCAAGAATTTCTGAAGGCTCTTCACAGATGTGGGCTGAATCCAATCATGAATGGCCTGAACCTTAACCGGATCCATTTCTATAGATGAGGGAGAAAAAATGAAACCCAAAAAAGAAACCTTCTGCACTCCAAAGAGGCACTTTGACCCCTTCACAAACAAAGCATTATTACGGAGGATCTGAAATACCATCCTGACTTGTTTCACATGAGACTCCCAATCATTGGAAAAAATCAAAATATCATCCAAATATACAACCATGAATTTATCAAGATAACTCTGAAAGATATCATGCATGAAGGATTGGAACACAGATGGGGCATTAGAGAGTCCGAATGGCATCACAAGGTATTCAAAATGGCCTTCGGGCGTATTGAATGCAGTTTTCCATTCGTCACCCTGCTTGATACGAATAAGATTATATGCCCCTCGAAGGTCAATCTTAGTAAACCAGCTAGCCCCCTTAATCCTAGCAAACAAATCAGTAAGCAAAGGCAAGGGGTATTGAAATTTAACCGTACTCTTATTCAAGAGGCGATAATCAATACAGGGTCTCAAGGATCCATCCTTCTTGGCAACAAAAAAGAACCCCGCTCCCAACGGTGAAGAAGATGGCCGAAAATGCCCTTTCTCCAAAGACTCCTTAATATAGCTCCGCATGGCGGTATGTTCAGGCACAGACAGGTTGAAAAGTCGACCCTTAGGGAACTTACAACCTGGAATCAAGTCAATAGCACAATCACAGTCCCTATGTGGTGGAAGGAAACTGGACTTGGGCTCATCGAATACATCCTGAAAGTCTGACAAAAACTCAGGAACTTCAGCAGAGGGGGAAGAGGAAATTGACATCAAAGGAACGTGACCATGAACCCCCTGACAACCCCAACTAGTCACAGACATGGATTTCCAGTCTAACACCGGATTATGTAGCTGTAACCATGGAAAACCCAGCACAATATCATCATGCAAATTATGCAACACCAGAAAACGACAATCTTCCTGATGGGCTGGCGCCATGCGCATGGTCAGCTGTGTCCAAAACTGAGGTTTATTTTTAGCCAACGGTGTAGCATCAATGCCCCTCAAAGGAATAGGGTTCTGCAAAGGCTGCAAAGGAAAACCACAACGTCTGGCAAATTCTAAGTCCATTAAGTTCAGAGCGGCGCCTGAATCCACAAATGCCACGACAGAAAATGATGATAATGAGCAGATCAAGGTCACAGATAACAGAAATTTAGGTTGTATAGTACTGATGGCAACAGAACTAGCGATTCTCTTAGTACGCTTAGGGCAATCAGAAATAACATGAGCAGAATCGCCGCAGTAAAAACACAACCTATTCTGACGCCGGAATGTTTGACGTTCAGCTCTCGACAAAATCCTATCACACTGCATAGGCTCAGGGCTCCGCTCAGAGGACAACGCCACAGTGTGCACAATTCTGCGCTCGCGCAAGCGCCGATCAATCTGAATGGCCAGAGACATAGAATCACTCAGACCAGCAGGCGTGGGGAACCCCACCATAACGTCTTTAACGGATTCAGAAAGACCCTTTCTGAAAATTGCCGCCAAGGCATTCTCATTCCATTTAGTCAGTACAAACCATTTTCTAAATTTCTGGCAATACGAGTCTGCCGCTTCTTGACCTTGACACAGGGCTAACAAAATTTTCTCAGCCTGATCCATAGAATTAGGCTCATCATACAACAAGCCCAATGCCTGAAAGAACGAATCAACATCAAGCAAAGCAGGATTGCCAGTTTCCAGGGAAAATGCCCAATCCTGTGGGTCACCACGCAGCAGAGATATGATGATTTTAACCTGCTGAATAGGATCACCAGAGGACCGGGGTCTCAATGCAAAAAACAGTTTACAGTTATTTTTGAAACTCAAAAATTTGGATCTGTCACCAAAGAATAAATCAGGAGTGGGAATCTTAGTTTCTAAGGCAGGAGTTTGAACAATATAATCTGAAATACCCTGTACCCTAGCAGCAAGCTGATCCACCCGAGAAACTAATTCCTGAACATTCATGTTAATACAAGACTCCGTAGCCACCCAGAGACTAATGAAAAGAACCTAGCACTCAACTTGATGCTTTAGTGCAAATTTTATTGTAGTACCCAATAAACGTTTCGGTCCCTCATACGGACCTTCGTCAGTAACTACATGTGAAAAAAAAAATAACCAAATATAAACAAAAATAATAAAAAAGTAATCATACAAAACAAAGTATATACATAGAACATTTGAAGAAGAAACAGCATCCATATAGAACACAGGTCAAATGAATAAGCGATATATACGCTGAGGAGGGCTACACTGAGTATCGAGGCATAATTTGTTCCACATGACGGAGTAATAGAAGACAAAACAGAAAAAGTGGAAAGGGAAAGAGAGGTACATACCGTACTAAATTGTGGTGAATGAGACCATAGGGTCACAGGGCACTAAAGGGAGCGGCGTCTGGGGATAATGAGAGAGTCCTGTAAAAGACCCCTATGCACCTGTGAACTAGTGGTGTGGGAGGATATTAGTTATGGCATACCTTATAAGTAAACCGGACTGGAATGGTACTAAGGGTAAACAATGAAACAAAGTTACATACCGGTGTGCTGAAAGCAGGACAGAAACCGCGCTGTACTGTGATTACCATGAATAATAGAGAAGAAGCCACCCAGAGGTAAAGAGAGGAACAGACCAAACAGGCTAAGGAAAAAAAATGGCTCAAAATCTTTCCACCCTTCTTCTGAGATGCAATTAACTCATTGTTGGCCAGTTGTACCGTTATGATCTGGTGGCCTTGGAGCAGCATGAGACGGACTCTGGAGAAGGTGGTCCCTGTACTGACCGCAAACCCTGAACCTAGCAGCGCAACTAAAAGCAGCCATGGGGGGTACCTAACTCTCCCTAGACCCCTCGGCAGAGCCTATGATCTAACTACCCCTAAAGACAGAAACAGGAAACCTATCTTGCCTCAGAGAAAATCCCCAAAGGATAGATAGCCCCCACAAATATTGACTGTGAGAGTAGAGGGAAATAACATACGCAGATATGAAATCAGATTTTAGCATAGGAGGCCATACTAGCTAAAAAGAAAGAATAGAACAGAGTACTATGCGGTCAGTATAAAAACACTAGAAAATATCCACCACAGAAAATACGGATCACCACATCTGACTAAAGACATGGGGGGTATATCTGCATCTCCAGAGAAATAGCTAGGCTGCAAAAAATCCTTCACAGACCAAGCTGGACAAGACAAAAACATGAAAATGCACAGAACTGTAAGGTCCACTGCAGGTGGACAGAAAAAACAAAGCCAGGACTTATCTTTGTAGAAAACACAGCAAACTGGAGAGACCAGCAGGGAAGAGAATCCTTCAAGAACAATGGACAACTGGCATAGATTAAAGGATCCTGCAAAGCTATATACCCCAGTCAGTCCTGCAATTAGTAGATACACCTGTCCACTCCTGCAATCCAGGCACAACTGCATTACCCTCTACAACCACCAGAGGGAGCCCAAAAGCTGAATTCACAACAACTGCCTTCATTACCTTTCTTATAAGGATTGTGCAGGTATATAAATACATTGTATATTGCAGTGCATTTATATGTATCAGTATAATCTGCATGTGGGGTCAGAGCCTGCACAGCAGCTTCAAGTATACAAACCTCTGCCGCTGATGTCAGTGGAGCTTCAGCTGCTGATTACAATTATAGACGTTATAGGTTAAGGTTCAAAATTACATTTTGTCGTTGTTTCCTTTTGTTAGTAGTTTTATAGGAACAAAAAAATCTGACTTCTTCTTCCCCTCCAGAATACAGGGACATAGAGATACACTGGTATATACAATGTATCTCTATGGACCTGTATCATCTGTTTCTGGGGTCACTGCATGCAATACAGCACAAGATTACCAAATCCTGCTATGTTTATTATTGTGGCCTGTGGTTCTTATTTAAGAGCAGAGATATGCCGACCCCACCCCCGAGGTGGAGGATTTACGGAGCAATGACAACGTCGGAGAGAGGTGAGTATTGGAAGTCATGACAAAGCCTTGACTTGCCGGGACAGCGGGACTGAGCCCTCAAATTGGGACAGTCCTGCTGAATCAGGGATGGTTGGGAGCTATGGTAAGTCCAGTGGATAGCACAGGAACATAAGTCAGTGATGACTTGAATATACAGCCGAAATCCTACAGCAACGATTGGGATCAGAATTATCTCTGATCACGGATATCTAACTTCGTAGATTCTGCAGTCAATAGTAATTGTGGCATCGAGGGAGCGTATGTAGTTATGGCCTACATGCAAAAGGTCATACCACCATTTATCAAGTGATTCTGAATCAACAGGGAATCCAGAGGGAGCAGAGACCAGCGGGATAGTGGGAGAATCAAAACCGAATTTGAGATTGGGGAATGACTTATTTTGCTTTTTTATACTAATCTGAGCTTTTTAATCATAGAAACAGCATTGTCGCGGTGACCCCTTTAAATTCAACACCCTTTAAGAATTCGGGTGGTATGTAATGAGCACCAGGCAGATCGCCTCCATTGCACAAAGAGTTAAATTCTGTATGTCTGAGACACAAGTCACTTATCGGGGTCTATGACGAGCCTCCATTGATTTTCCAGACAGGGATTTTAGCACAATGACGAAGGTCAGTTATCGCCTCCGTTTGAAGATCTCACCCTAGGACTCTGATAAAAGGGATTTAGTGTCATGGCTTCCCCCGAGTATGTGGCTGTTATGGCACCGCTGTCTGTGTCATGATCACCCTCATGTGTCTCTGACACTTTCACCTCACACCCGTTGGCCGCTCCATCATTAATGGGACCTGAGGCTCCTGAACCTCCGATCCGCTGACGTAATCCACATGAAAATATGGAACAAAACCAAATAATATTCGAGGTGCAAAGCAAAGGCTTGTAAATATGTCTGCATTACATCTGGTGAAAAAGGAAAATAAGGCTGCGTTCACATTAGCGGTGCGTCGGGCGCAGCCGCAGCGACGCATGGGTCATGCACCCCTATATTTAACATGGGGGCGCATGGACATGCGTTGTCTTGCGTTTTGTGATGCATGCGTCTTTTTTGGCGTGTCAGGGCGCAGAGGACGCAAGTTGCATTTTTTTTGCGTCCAAAAGCAAGCCAAAAATGGACGCATGCGTCACAAAAACATGCGTTTTTGCATGCGTTGTGTGTTGCGTCGCCGACGCAACACACAACAAAGCAAATGTGAACGTAGCCTAATAAAAACCCAAAAAGGAGATGGAAAAGGGGACAAGTAACAGGAATGGGAGGAATAAAGAACGGAGCGCCGGAGGGAGTGCTAATGGTTTTCTGAAGATCTGGAGGTAGCGTCACCCTAGATCCACCGGGCAGAGGTGGGTCACTCTCTGAACCACCTCCAGCAGCCACAGAGGGGGTAAAGTACTAGGTTTCCTCTTTCTTGGATGTAATTACACTTTTTATCGGTATGATATGGTAAGGCGGACCTGTTGTGTCAGGTGACTTCTCAGAATAAGCTGTCATGTCCATTACATAACTTGTGTCCTCCTGACATTTTCACCATTTTCCTCCCCTATAGATTTGTCTGTAATGTCCAGTGTTCCCCTCAGGTAGGGACTATGAGCTACGATGTCTCTCCTGACCAGTGCCCACTACAGATGGGGACATCCTGCTCAGTCTCAGCTGTACTCGCATCCCTTAGCAGATTCAATGGAAGACAATGGTGGAGCAAGGAGCCGTCAATGCCCGGCTCCACCATCCAGCCTGTGTGCCCTCTGACGCTTGGCACAGGAGACACGATGACATGACTAGACGAAACCTGCTGGGCCTAGCCTCACACAGCATGAAACAATGCAATTTTACTCGCCCATTCTGGGTGAGATTAAATTGTGGGGGCATTATATTGTGTAAGAACCACTGGGGGCTCATCATACTGTCTAAATATCATACTGTGTGAGGGGCACGAGCGAGTATCATACTGTGTGAGGGGCACTGAGGGAATATCATCATACTGTGTGAGGAGCAATGAGGGAATATCATGCCGTGTGAGGAGCACTGACGGAGTATCATACTGTGTGAGGGGCACTGAGCGAGTATTATACTGTGTGAGGGGCACTTAGGGAGTTTCATACTGTGTGAGGGGCACTGAGGGAGTATCATACTGTGTGAGGGGCACTGAGGGAGTATCATACTGTGTGAGGGGCACTGTGGGGGCATCATACTGTGAGGGGCACTGAGGGAGTATCATACTGTGTGAGGGGCACTGAGGGAGTATCATACTCTGTGAGGAGCACTGAGGGAGTATCATACTGTGTGAGGGGCACTGAGGGAGTATCATACTGTGTGAGGGGCACTGTGGGGGCATCATACTGTGAGGGGCACTAAGGGAGTATCATACTGTGTGAGGGGCACTGAGGGAGTATCATACTCTGTGAGGAGCACTGAGGGGGTATCATACTGTGTGAGGGGCACTGAGGGAGTATCATACTGTGTGAGGGGCACTGTGGGGGCATCATACTGTGAGGGGGACTGAGGGAGTATCATACTGTGTGAGGGGCACTGAGGGAGTATCATACTCTGTGAGGAGCACTGAGGGGGTATCATACTGTGTGAGGGGCAGTGAGGGAGTATCATACTGTGTGAGGGGCACTGAGCGAGTATCATACTGTGTGAGGGGCACTGTGGGAGTATCATACTGTGTGAGGGGCACTGAGGGAGTATCATACTGTGTGAGGGGCACTGAGGGACTATCATACTGTGTGAGGGGCACTGAGGGAGTATCATACTGTGTGAGGGGCACTGAGGGAGTATCATGCTGTGTGAGGAGCACTGAGGGAGTATCATACTGTGTGAGGGGCACTAGGGGAATATACTGTGTGATGGGCACTGAGGGAGTATCATACCGTGTGATGGACACTGAGGGAGTATCATACAGTGTGAGGGGCACTGAGGGATTATCATACTGTGTGAGGGGCACTGAGGGAGTATTATACTGTGGGATGGGCACTGAGGGAGTATCATACTGTATGAGGGGCACTGAGGGAGTATCATACTGTGTGAGGGGCACTGAGGGAGTATCATGCTGTGTGAGGAGCACTGAGGGAGTATCATACTGTGTGAGGGGCACTAGGGGAATATACTGTGTGAGGGGCACTGAGGGAGTATCATACTGTGTGAGGGACACTGAGGGAGTATCATACAGTGTGAGGGGCACTGAGGGATTATCATACTGTGTGAGGGGCACTGAGGGAGTATTATACTGTGGGATGGGCACTGAGGGAGTATCATACTGTGTGAGGGGTACTGAGGGAGTATTATACTGTGGGATGGGCACTGAGGGAGTATCATACTGTGTGAGGGGCACTGAGGGAGTATCATACTGTGTGAGGGGCACTGAGGGAGTATCATGCTGTGTGAGGGACACTGAGGGAGTATCATACTGTGTGAGGGGCACTGAGGGATTATCATACTGTGTGAGGGGCACTGAGGGAGTATTATACTGTGTGAAGGGTACTGAGGGAGTATCATGCTGTGTGAGGAGCGCTGAGGGAGTATCATGCTGTGTGAGGAGCACTGAGGGAGTATCATACTGTGTGAGGGGCACTGAGGGAGTATCATACTGTGTGAGGAGCACTGAGGGAGTATCATGATGTGTGAGGGGCGCTGAGGGAGTATCATACTGTGTGAGGGGTACTGAGGGAGTATCATACTGTGTGAGGGGCAGGCAGTGGGGGAAGGACTGGAGCTGGGGTGGGTGGTGTGGGGCAGGACTGGAATCGGAGGAGGGCGGTGTGGGGCAGGACCGGAGTCAGGGGAGGGCGGTGTGGGGAAGGACTGGAGCCGGGGAGGGGCGGTGTGGGGCAGGACTGGAGTCGAGGGAGGGTGGTGTGGGGCAGGACAGGAGCCGGGGGCAGGACAGGAGCCGGGGGTGGGCGGTGTGGGGCAGGTCCGGAGTCGGGGAAGGGCGGTGTAGGGCAGGACCAGGGGCGGGCGGTGTGGGGCAGGACTGGAGCCGGGGGCGGGCGGTGTGGGGCAGGACTGGAGCCGGGGGCGGGCGGTGTGGGGCAGGACTCGAGTCGGGGGCGGGCGGTGTGGGGCAAGACTGGAGCCGGGGGAGGGCGGTGTGGGGCAGGACTGGAGTTGGGGGAGGGCGGTGTGGGGCAGGACTGGAGCCGGGGGCGGGCGGTGTGGGGCAGGACTGGAGCCGTTGGCGGGCGGTGTGGGGCAGGATTGGAGTCGGGGGAGGGCGGTGTGGGGCAGGACTGGAGTCGGGGGAGGGCGGTTTGGGGGGAGGACTGGAGTCGGGGGAGGGCGGTGTGGGGCAGGACTGGAGTCGGGGGAGGGCGGTGTGGGGCAGGACTGGAGCCGGGGGCGGGCGGTGTGAGGCAGGACTGGAGCCGTTGGCGGGCGGTGTGGGGCAGGACTGGAGTTGAGGGAGGGTGGTGTGGGGCAGGACAGGAGCCGGGGGCGGGCGGTAAGGGGCAGGTCCGGAGTCGGGGAAGGGCGGTGTAGGGCAGGACCAGGGGCGGGTGGTGTGGGGCAGGCCTGGAGTTGGGGGAGGGCAGTGTGGGGCAGGACTGGAGCCGAGGGCGGGCGGTGTGGGGCAAGACTGGAGCCGGGGGTGGGCGGTGTGGGGCAGGACTGGAGATGGGGCAGGACTGGAGTCTGGGGAGGATGGTGTGGGGCAAGACTGGAGCCGGGGGTGGGCGATGTGGGGCAGGACTGGAGTCGGGGGAGGGCGGTGTGGGGCAGGACTGGAGTCGGGGGAGGGCGGTGTGGGGCAGGACTGGAGCTGGGGGCGGGTGGTGTGTGGCAGGACTGGAGCCGTTGGCGGGCGGTGTGGGGCAGGACTGGAGTCGGGGGAGGGCGGTGTGGGGCAGGACTGGAGTCGGGGGAGGGCGGTGTGGGGCAGGACTGGAGTTGGGGGAGGGCGGTGTGGGGCAGGACTGGAGCCGGGGGCAGGCGGTGTGGGGCAGGACTGGAGCTGTTGGCGGGCGGTGTGGGGCAGGACTGGAGTCGAGGGAGGGTGGTATGGGGCAGGACAGGAGCTGGGGGCAGGTCCGGAGTCGGGGAAGGGCGGTGTAGGGCAGGACCAGGGGCGGGTGGTGTGGGGCAGGACCAGGGGCGGGTGGTGTGGGGCAGGACAGGAGCCGGGGGAGGGTGGTGTGGGGTAGGGCAGGACTGGAGCTGGGGCAGGACTGGAGTCGGGGGATGGCGGTGTGGGGAAGGACCGGGGGAGGGCGGTGTGGGGAAGGCTCGGCGCCGGGGGGGGGGCGGTGTGAGGAGGACCGGGGGCGGGCGGTGTGAGGAGGACCGGGGGAGGGCGGTGTGGGGCAGGACTGGAGTCGGGGGAGGGCGGTGTGGGGCAGGACTGGAGTTTGGGGAGGGCGGGGTGGAGCAGGACCGGGGGTGGGCGGTGTGGGGAAGGCTCGGCGTCGGGGGCGGTGTGAGGAGGACCGGGGGCGGGCGTTGTGAGGAGGACCGGGGGAGGGCGGTGTGGGGTAGGACAGGAGCCGGGGGCGGGCGGTGTGGGGCAGGACTGGAGTTTGGGGAGGGCGGGGTGGAGCAGGACCGGGGGTGGGGGGTGTGGGGAAGGCGCGGCGTCGGGGGCGGTGTGAGGAGGACCGGGGGCGGGCGTTGTGAGGAGGACCGGGGGAGGGCGGTGTGGGGTAGGACAGGAGCCGGGGGCGGGCGGTGTGGGGCAGGACTGGAGTTTGGGGAGGGCGGGGTGGAGCAGGACCGGGGGTGGGGGGTGTGGGGAAGGCTCGGCGTCGGGGGCGGTGTGAGGAGGACCGGGGGCGGGCGGTGTGAGGAGGACCGGGGGAGGGCGGTGTGGGGCAGGACTGGAGTTTGGGGAGGGCGGGGTGGAGCAGGACCGGGGGTGGGCGGTGTGGGGAAGGCTCGGCGTCGGGGGCGGTGTGAGGAGGACCGGGGGAGGGCAGTGTGGGGCAGGACAGGAGCCGGGGGCGGGCGGTGTGCGGCAGGAGCCGGGGGCGGGCGGTGTGGACCATCGCCGTGTAGCCGTCACTTCCTGCCGTCAGCTGATCCGCAGACAGCCGCCATGCCGGTGCACGGAGGAGTGGAGGGGTGAGGGGAGGACACGGGTTCGGTTTATCGTTGTGTAGCTGCGGAGAGGCTCAGTTACAGGCGGGGCAGCGCGGACGGTTCTGCTCCATCTCTCCGGGAGACGCTGCGGATTGTCCCAGCCGCTGATCTCCTGCACGGAGCAGCCGGATAATACACAGACGAGGCGGTTTGTTATTCGTCAGTTTTTTCTTTTCTGTTTTTCATAGGTTTAACGCTATAACAGCGGCACCTCAGGGCGTTAATGACAGGGTCAGGTGACTTTGGGCCCTCATCTCACACCTTTGTGCACACGTTGCGGATTGGGGGCAGGATTTTCTGCACAAAGTCTGCATCTCCTGGCAGAAAACGCAGCTGCAGATTTGCCACAGATTATAAGTGGATATTGTGCGTTTATGTTGCGGAATTGATGCGAATTTTCTGCATTTTTTACCCCTGCGGATTTCTATAATGGAAGGGTCAGAAACGCTGCAGATCCGCACAATAGAAGTGACCGCTCCTTCTTTTGATCCGCAGCTTTTCCGTGTGGAGTTTTCCGCACCATTAGCACAGCGGTTTGTTTTTTTTCTATTGATTTACATTGTACTATAAATCACTGTGCGGATCTGCAGCGTTTCTGCACGGAAAAATCTGCTGCAGAGCCGCACTAAATCCGCATCGTGTGCACATAATACATAGATGTGTCTAGTGTTAGGCTGCGTTCACACTGCGTTGTGTGAACTAGTTTAACGGACTACGTTACACCGCGGTGTAACGTAGTCCGTTAACGCCGCCATTACTTGCAATGGCGAACGCATCGCTAGCACATACCCACAATGGGCGTGCGCTAGCGATGTGCCGTCATTGAGTGGCGGACCCGAGACGCGGGCTGCAGTGCTTCCGGGTCCGTCACTAGTAGCGCAGATGGAGCTAGCAGATGCTCCAAGTGTGAACCTAGCCTTACTGTGAGATCAGTGGCCCAAAGGCATTTAACCCTTTCATTAATACCCTTCGGTGCCCATTTTTGTGCCAGGTTTATAGTATTTGTGGCTGCCCGGTGTCTGCCCTGAGGCTCCCCGGTGTCTGCCATGAGGCTGCCCGGTGTCTGCCCTGAGGCTGCCCAGTGTCTGCCCTGAGGCTGCCCGGTGTCTGCCCTGAGGCTGCCCGGTGTCTGCCCTGAGGCTCCCCGGTGTCTGCCCTGAGGCTGCCCGGTGTCTGCCCTGAGGCTGCCCGGTGTCTGCCCTGAGGCTGCCCGGTGTCTGCCCTGAGGCTCCCCGGTGTCTGCCCTCAGGCTCCCCGGTGTCTGCCCTGCGGCTCCCCGGTGTCTGCCCTGAGGCTGCCCGGTGTCTGCCCTGCGGCTCCCCGGTGTCTGCCCTGAGGCTCCCCGGTGTCTGCCCTGAGGCTCCCCGGTGTCTGCCCTGCGGCTCCCCGGTGTCTGCCCTGAGGCTCCCCGGTGTCTGCCCTGCGGCTCCCCGGTGTCTGCCCTGAGGCTCCCCGGTGTCTGCCCTGAGGCTCCCCGGTGTCTGCCCTGAGGCTCCCCGGTGTCTGCCCTGAGGCTCCCCGGTGTCTGCCCTGAGGCTCCCCGGTGTCTGCCCTGAGGCTCCCCGGTGTCTGCCCTGAGGCTCCCCGGTGTCTGCCCTGAGGCTCCCCGGTGTCTGCCCTGAGGCTCCCCGGTGTCTGCCCTCAGGCTCCCCGGTGTCTGCCCTCAGGCTCCTCGGTGTCTGCCCTCGGGCTCCTCGGTGTCTGCCCTCGGGCTCCCCGGTGTCTGCCCTGAGGCTCCCCGGTGTCTGCCCTGCGGCTCCCCGGTGTCTGCCCTGAGGCTCCCCGGTGTCTGCCCTGAGGCTCCCCGGTGTCTGCCCTGAGGCTCCCCGGTGTCTGCCCTGAGGCTCCCCGGTGTCTGCCCTGAGGCTCCCCGGTGTCTGCCCTGAGGCTCCCCGGCGTCTGCCCTCGGGCTCCCCGGCGTCTGCCCTCAGGCTCCTCGGTGTCTGCCCTGAGGCTCCCCGGCGTCTGCCCTCAGGCTCCTCGGTGTCTGCCCTCGGGCTCCCCGGCGTCTGCCCTCAGGCTCCTCGGTGTCTGCCCTCAGGCTCCCCGGCGTCTGCCCTCAGGCTCCTCGGTGTCTGCCCTGAGGCTCCCCGGCGTCTGCCCTCAGGCTCCCCGGCGTCTGCCCTCAGGCTCCCCGGTGTCTGCCCTCAGGCTCCCCGGTGTCTGCCCTCAGGCTCCCCGGTGTCTGCTCTCAGGCTCCCCGGTGTCTGCCCTGAGGCTGCTCGGTGTCTGCCCTCAGGCTCCTCGGTGTCTGCCCTCAGGCTCCTCGGTGTCTGCCCTCAGGCTCCTCGGTGTCTGCCCTCAGGCTCCTCGGTGTCTGCCCTCAGGCTCCCCGGCGTCTGCCCTCAGGCTGCCCGGCGTCTGCCCTCAGGCTCCCCGGGGTCTGCCATGAGGCTGCCCGGTGTCTGCCCTGAGGCTGCCCGGTGTCTGCCATGAGGCTGCCCGGTAGCTGCCCGGTGTCTGCCCTGAGGCTGCCCGGTGTCTGCCCTCAGGCTCCCCGCTGCAGTGTTATCACTGTGAGGATTATTGGTTGTTGTTAAACCTATAAAAACAGAAAAGAAAAAATCATTGAAACCGAGATCAGCCATCAGCCTCATTACACACAGGGTGGTCTGCCATATCACGGAGGCTCCTGGGAGAGTGTGGGGGGGGGGCACACAGAGGCTCCTGGGAGACTGTGGGGGGCACAGGGAGGCTCCTGGGAGAGTGCGGGGGGGGGGCACAGGGAGTCTCCTGGGAAACTGGGGGGACACAGGGAGGCTCCTGGGAGAGTGTGAGGGGGGGGCACACGGAGGCTCCTGGGAGACTGGGGGGGGCACAGGGAGGCTCCTGGGAGAGTGTGGGGGGGGGCACAGGGAGGCTCCTGGGAGAATGTGGGGGGGCACAGGGAGGCTCCTGGGAGAGTGTGGGGGGGCACAGGGAGTCTCCTGGGAGACTGTGGGGGGGCACAGGGAGTCTCCTGGGAGACTGTGGGGGGGCACAGGGAGGCTCCTGGGAGAGTGTGGGGGGGCACAGGGAGGCTCCTGGGAGAATAGGGGGGAGGCTCCTGGGAGAGTGTGAGGGGGGGGGGCACACGGAGGCTCCTGGGAGACTGGGGGGGGCACAGGGAGGCTCCTGGGAGAGTGTGGGGGGGGCACAGGGAGTCTCCTGGGAAACTGGGGGGACACAGGGAGGCTCCTGGGAGAGTGTGAGGGGGGGGCACACGGAGGCTCCTGGGAGACTGGGGGGGGCACAGGGAGGCTCCTGGGAGAGTGTGGGGGGGGCACAGGGAGGCTCCTGGGAGAATGTGGGGGGGCACAGGGAGGCTCCTGGGAGAGTGTGGGGGGGCACAGGGAGTCTCCTGGGAGACTGTGGGGGGGCACAGGGAGTCTCCTGGGAGACTGTGGGGGGGCACAGGGAGGCTCCTGGGAGAGTGTGGGGGGGCACAGGGAGGCTCCTGGGAGAATAGGGGGGAGGCTCCTGGGAGAGTGTGAGGGGGGGGGGCACACGGAGGCTCCTGGGAGACTGGGGGGGGGGGCACAGGGAGGCTCCTGGGAGAGTGTGGGGGGGGGCACAGGGAGGCTCCTGGGAGAATAGGGGGGAGGCTCCTGGGAGAGTGAGGGGGGGGGGGCACACGGAGGCTCCTGGGAGACTGGGGGGGGCACAGGGAGGCTCCTGAGAGAGTGTGGGGGGCACAGGGAGGCTCCTGGGAGAGTGTGGGGGGGGGGTACACAGAGGCTCCTGGGAGAGTAGGGGGGAGGCTCCTGGGAGACTGTGGGGGGGCACAGGGAGGCTCCTGGGAGAGTGGGGGGGGGCACAGGGAGGCTCCTGGGAGAGTGTGGGGGGGCACAGGGAGGCTCCTGGGAGAGTGTGGGGGGGCACAGGGAGGCTCCTGGGAGAATAGGGGGGAGGCTCCTGGGAGAGTGTGAGGGGGGGACACGTAGGCTCCTGGGAGACTGTAGGGGGGCACAGGGAGGCTCCTGGGAGAGTGTGGGGGGGGCACAGGGAGGCTCCTGGGAGAATAGGGGGGAGGCTCCTGGGAGACTGTGGGGGGGCACAGGGAGGCTCCTGGGAGAGTGTGGGGGGGGCACAGGGAGGCTCCTGGGAGAATAGGGGGGAGGCTCCTGGGAGAGTGTGAGGGGGGGGGCACACGGAGGCTCCTGGGAGAGTGTGGGGGGGCACAGGGAGGCTCCTGAGAGAGTGTGGGTGGGGCACAGGGAGGCTCCTGGGAGAATAGGGGGGAGGCTCCTGGGAGACTGTGGGGGGGCACAGGGAGGCTCCTGAGAGAGTGTGGGGGGGCACAGGGAGGCTCCTGGGAGAGTAGGGGGGAGGCTCCTGGGAGAGTGTGGGGGGCACACAAAGGCTCCTGGGAGACTGGGGGGGCACAGGGAGGCTCCTGGGAGAGTGTGGGGGGGGCACAGGGAGTCTCCTGGGAGACTGTGGGGGGGCACAGGGAGGCTCCTGGGAGAGTGTGGGGGGACACAGGGAGGCTCCTGGGAGAATAGGGGGGAGGCTCCTGGGAGAGTGTGAGGGGGGGGGGCACACGGAGGCTCCTGGGAGACTGGGGGGGGGCACAGGGAGGCTCCTGGGAGAGTGTGGGGGGGGGGGCACAGGGAGGCTCCTGGGAGAATAGGGGGGAGGCTCCTGGGAGAGTGAGGGGGGGGCACACGGAGGCTCCTGGGAGACTGGGGGGGGCACAGGGAGGCTCCTGAGAGAGTGTGGGGGGCACAGGGAGGCTCCTGGGAGAGTGTGGGGGGGTACACAGAGGCTCCTGGGAGAGTAGGGGGGAGGCTCCTGGGAGACTGTGGGGGGGCACAGGGAGGCTCCTGGGAGAGTGGGGGGGGCACAGGGAGGCTCCTGGGAGAGTGGGGGGGGGCACAGGGAGGCTCCTGGGAGAGTGTGGGGGGGCACAGGGAGGCTCCTGGGAGAATAGGGGGGAGGCTCCTGGGAGAGTGTGAGGGGGGGACACGTAGGCTCCTGGGAGACTGTGGGGGGGCACAGGGAGGCTCCTGGGAGAGTGTGGGGGGGGGTACACAGAGGCTCCTGGGAGAGTAGGGGGGAGGCTCCTGGGAGACTGTGGGGGGGCACAGGGAGGCTCCTGGGAGAGTGGGGGGGGCACAGGGAGGCTCCTGGGAGAGTGTGGGGGGGCACAGGGAGGCTCCTGGGAGAGTGTGGGGGGGCACAGGGAGGCTCCTGGGAGAATAGGGGGGAGGCTCCTGGGAGAGTGTGAGGGGGGGACACGTAGGCTCCTGGGAGACTGTAGGGGGGCACAGGGAGGCTCCTGGGAGAGTGTGGGGGGGGCACAGGGAGGCTCCTGGGAGAATAGGGGGGAGGCTCCTGGGAGACTGTGGGGGGGCACAGGGAGGCTCCTGGGAGAGTGTGGGGGGGCACAGGGAGGCTCCTGGGAGAATAGGGGGGAGGCTCCTGGGAGAGTGTGAGGGGGGGGGCACACGGAGGCTCCTGGGAGAGTGTGGGGGGGCACAGGGAGGCTCGAGAGAGTGTGGGTGGGGCACAGGGAGGCTCCTGGGAGAATAGGGGGGAGGCTCCTGGGAGACTGTGGGGGGGCACAGGGAGGCTCCTGAGAGAGTGTGGGGGGGGCACAGGGAGGCTCCTGGGAGAGTGTGGGGGGCACACAAAGGCTCCTGGGAGACTGGGGGGGCACAGGGAGGCTCCTGGGAGAGTGGGGGGGGGGGGCACAGGGAGTCTCCTGGGAGACTGTGGGGGGGCACAGGGAGGCTCCTGGGAGAGTGTGGGGGGACACAGGGAGGCTCCTGGGAGAATAGGGGGGAGGCTCCTGGGAGAGTGTGAGGGGGGGGGGGGCACACGGAGGCTCCTGGGAGACTGGGGGGGGGGGGGCACAGGGAGGCTCCTGGGAGAGTGTGGGGGGGGGGCACAGGGAGGCTCCTGGGAGAATAGGGGGGAGGCTCCTGGGAGAGTGAGGGGGGGGGCAAACGGAGGCTCCTGGGAGACTGGGGGGGGCACAGGGAGGCTCCTGAGAGAGTGTGGGGGGCACAGGGAGGCTCCTGGGAGAGTGTGGGGGGGTACACAGAGGCTCCTGGGAGAGTAGGGGGGAGGCTCCTGGGAGACTGTGGGGGGGCACAGGGAGGCTCCTGGGAGAGTGGGGGGGGCACAGGGAGGCTCCTGGGAGAGTGTGGGGGGGCACAGGGAGGCTCCTGGGAGAATAGGGGGGAGGCTCCTGGGAGAGTGTGAGGGGGGGACACGTAGGCTCCTGGGAGACTGTGGGGGGGCACAGGGAGGCTCCTGGGAGAGTGTGGGGGGGCACAGGGAGGCTCCTGGGAGAATAGGGGGGAGGCTCCTGGGAGACTGTGGGGGGGCACAGGGAGGCTCCTGGGAGAGTGTGGGGGGGGGGGCACAGGGAGGCTCCTGGGAGAATAGGGGGGAGGCTCCTGGGAGAGTGTGAGGGGGGGCACACGGAGGCTCCTGAGAGAGTGTGGGGGGGCACAGGGAGGCTCCTGAGAGAGTGTGGGGGGGGCACAGGGAGGCTCCTGGGAGAGTGTGTGGGGGGGGGGCACACGGAGGCTCCTGGGAGAGTGTGGGGGGGGGCACAGGGAGGCTCCTGGGAGAGTGTGGGGGGGGGCACAGGGAGTCTCCTGGGAGAGTGTGGGGGGGGCACAGGGAGGCTCCTGGGAGAATAGGGGGGAGGCTCCTGGGAGACTGTGGGGGGGCACAGTGAGGCTCCTGTGTGAGGGGCCATACGCTGGGATCTGAGTGCATTCACCATGTATTTATTGGCTCCTACTAATGACCCCCAATGTTCCTCTCCAGGGGGGGGACGCACTCCAGAGCCGTGCTGATCTCAGAAGATGGCCGGATCCTGAGTGAGACGGAGGGACCCTGCACCAACCACTGGGTGAGACCCCGCGGGGGATTACTGCGGGCGGGGACTGTCCGGGACTGCGCTAGCCACCGCCACAGCAGGAGGCTCACACAGCTCCACACACCACCCAGTGGCCGATCTTGGGTACTGCAGCTCCGAGCAGCCACTTCCATTTTTTTTTTACCAGTTTTCAGCAATAATCTTTGTAGTACTTGTGGCCCCTGAATAGACTGTTAATATGTGAGGGCCCCTGGGCCAATAATGACCTGAGCGAAGGCTAACAAGAGTTCTTTGTGAATCATCAGCTACCGTACACATGCAACCAATCGTCTGCAGAGAGAGCAAAATGCTGCAAAGTCATCGATCCCACTAGGCAGCACATTGGTGGGGGATAAGCGGACGATAAGGTGCAGCCGTATTAACCCCTCCCTGGCCTGTTAGGTGCCGGTATCTTACTGGAACAGCCGCGAATGGAGCGAGCTCTGATCACTGCTGCTCGTGTATTTACATGCTGCTGACAATCATCTATGTAGTGCGATTGTGGGGGGGTCTATGGGTTGTCGGTGCACGTTTGGTATCGCTGTACTCGTACCGACCGGCAGGATCATGTCAGATTATTTGTACAGAACAATAAATGTAAAATCGGAACCCCAAAAATCTATATAATGGTGGTAATCCATTTTTATTTCCCCCCAGTTTACCTGTACGTAGTAAATCAACCCTCGTTATGGACGAGAAATCTGCCTGTGAAAATGCGTCTCATCGATGGCACCTTATGTCGCGCTCAGGGGTTTCTTGGGATCGGACATGTTTGAGAATCCAACATGTCTGATCGTTGGTTCTTCTGTTGAAGGAGAGGCTGATAGTCGCTCGGTGCATCGGGGGCCGATTCCACTTCTGCTCTTGTCTTTCAGTTGATCGGCACGGACAAATGTTTGGAGGTGATCAATTCCATGGTGACGGAAGCTAAACAGAAAGCCGGGCTGGACCCCCATGTTCCCATCAACAGCCTGGTAAGACCAGAGAGGTGGGAGCCATAAATCGTCCTTACGTCAAGTGTTGTTGCGGCCAAAAAAGAATAAGTATTGCGCCGCCCTCCTTCTGCTTCTGAGTGCCCGTAGGAATGTATCCGGTCCCGTCATGTCCATAAACGTCTTATCTATCAACATATAAAATCAACCTAGACGGTAAATGCCATAAAAAAAAAGAAATTTAGCTGCCAGACTTGTGGTTTTTCGGTGGCGACACTTCTCTTACCGCACATTATACATACCGCAGGATGATGAGTATAAAATAATCAGCTCAGCACGCTAAACACAAGCCGCCGCACCGGACATCGGCAGAAAATAAAACCGCCACAGGTCTCGGAAAATGGCGACAACGGCAATGATCTATTATAGTCCGGTGTGGCCAGAATCGCGCTGATCCGGACAATCGCTTCTTTTTTTCCTTTTATTTCCCCCCCCCCCCCAATCACCACCTCCCATGTAAACAGTAACACGAATATAAACATGTAAAAAGCAAGAAAATGGGGGAAAATGTCATCTGGTTAAAAAAACAAAACAAAAAACGATCATAAAAAAAGTTGGGCTGTGATGGATGGGGCACTGCGGCGTTCCTGGTGCTCCGTAGCCCGGTCTGTAGTACCGCAGTCAGACCTGGCATTAGTAGCACACAGGTCCACGCTGTGCCCTGCACAGTAATGCCCCCTGTGTGCCCCTACACAGTAATAATGCCCCCTGTTTGCCCCTACACAGTAATAATGCCCCTCTGTGTGCCCTTACACAGTAATAATGCTCCCTGTGTGCCCTGCACAGTAATAATGCCCCCTGTGTGCCCCTACACAGTAATAATGCCCCCTGTGTGCCACTACACAGTAATAATGCCCCCTGTTTGCCCCTACACAGTAATAATGCCCCCTGTGTGCCCCTACACAGTAATAATGCCCCCTGTGTGCCCCTACACAGTAATAATGCCCCCTGTGTGCCCCTACACAGTAATAATGCCCCCTGTGTGCCCCTATACAGTAATAATGCCCCCTGTGTGCCCCTACACAGTAATAATGCCCCCTGTGTCCTACACAGTAATAATGCCCCTTGTGTGCCCCTACACAGTAATAATACCCCCTGTGTCCCTACACAGTAATAATACCCCCTGAGTCCCTACACAGTAATAATACCCCCTGTGTCCCTACACAGTAATAATGCCCCGTGTCCCTACACAGTAATAATGCCCCGTGTCCATACACAGTAATAATGCCCCCTCTGTGTCCTACACAGTAATAATGCCCCCTGTGTGCCCCTACACAGTAATAATGCCCCCTGTGTGCCCCTACACAGTAATAATGCCCCCTGTGTGCCCCTACACAGTAATAATGCCCCCTGTGTGCCCCTACACAGTAATAATGCCCCCTGTGTCCTACACAGTAATAATGCCCCTTGTGTGCCCCTACACAGTAATAATACCCCCTGTGTCCCTACACAGTAATAATACCCCCTGAGTCCCTACACAGTAATAATACCCCCTGTGTCCCTACACAGTAATAATGCCCCGTGTCCCTACACAGTAATAATGCCCCGTGTCCATACACAGTAATAATGCCCCCTCTGTGTCCTACACAGTAATAATGCCCCCTGTGTGCCCCTACACAGTAATAATGCCCCGTGTCCCTACACAGTAATAATGCCCCCTCTGTGTCCTACCCAGTAATAATGCCCCCTGTGTCCTACACAGTAATAATGCCCCCTCTGTGTCCTACACAGTAATAATGCCCCCTCTGTGTCCTACACAGTAATAATGCCCCGTGTCCTACACAGTAGTAATGCCCCCTGTGTGCCCTGCACAGTAGTAATGCCCCCTGTGTCCCTACACAGTAATAATGCCCCCTCTGTGTCCTACACAGTAATAATGCCCCCTTTGTGCCCTGCACAGTAATAATGCCCCCTGTGTGCCCTGCACAGTAATAATGCCCCCTGTGTCCTACACAGTAGTAATGCCCCCTGTGTGCCCTGCACAGTAATAATGCCCCCTGTGTGCCCTGCACAGTAATAATGCCCCCTGTGTCCCTACACAGTAATAATGCCCCCTCTGTGTCCTACACAGTAATAATGCCCCGTGTCCCTACACAGTAATAATGCTCCTCTGTGTCCTACACAGTAATAATGCCCCCTTTGTGCCCTGCACAGTAATAATGCCCCCTGTGTGCCCTGCACAGCAATAATGCCCCCTGTGTGCTTCTACACAGTAATAATGCCCCCTGTGTGCTCCTACACAGTAATAATGCTCCTTATAATAACGCCCCTCCTGTAGTGCCTCCTTATAATAATGCCTCCTTATAATAACGCCCCTCCTCTGTAGTGCCTCCTTATAATAATGCCTCCTTATAATAACGCCCCTCCTCTGTAGTGCCTCCTTATAATAACGCCCCTCCTCTGTAGTGCCTCCTTATAATAACGCCCCTCCTCTGTAGTGCCTCCTTATAATAACGCCCCTCCTCTGTAGTGCCTCCTTATAATAACGCCCCTCCTCTGTAGTGCCTCCTTATAATAACGCCCCTCCTCTGTAGTGCCTCCTTATAATAACGCCCCTCCTCTGTAGTGCCTCCTTATAATAACGCCCCTCCTCTGTAGTGCCTCCTTATAATAACGCCCCTCCTCTGTAGTGCCTCCTTATAATAACGCCCCTCCTCTGTAGTGCCTCCTTATAATAACGCCCCTCCTCTGTAGTGCCTCCTTATAATAACGCCCCTCCTCTGTAGTGCCTCCTTATAATAACGCCCCTCCTCTGTAGTGCCTCCTTATAATAACGCCCCTCCTCTGTAGTGCCTCCTTATAATAACGCCACTCCTCTGTAGTGCCTCCTAATAATGCCTCCTTATAATAATGCCCCTCCTCTAGTGCCTCCTTATAATAACGCCCCTCCTCTAGTGCCTCCTTATAATAACGCCCCTCCTCTGTAGTGCCTCCTTATAATAATGCCCCTACTCTGTAGTGCCTCCTTATAATAGTGCCCCTCCTCTGTAGTGCCATCCTTATAATAATGCCCCTCCTGTGTAGTGCCTCCTTATAATAATGCCCCTCTGTAGTGCCTCCTAATAATAATGCCTCCTTATAATAATGCCCCTCCTCTGTAGTGCCTCCTTATAATAATGCCTCCTTATAATAATGCCCCTCTCTAGTGCCTCCTTATAATAATGCCCCTCCTCTGTAGTGCCTCCTTATAATAATGCCCCTCCACTGTAGTGCCTCCTTATAATAATGCCCCTCTGTAGTGCCTCCTAATAATAATGCCTCCTTATAATAATGCCCCTCCTCTGTAGTGCCTCCTTATAATAATGCCCCTCTGTAGTGCCTCCTAATAATAATGCCTCCTTATAATAATGCCCCTCCTGTGTAGTGCCTCCTTATAGTAACGCCCCTCTGTAGTGCCTCCTTATAATAATGCCCCTCCTCTGTAGTGCCTCCTAATAATAATGCCTCCTTATAATAATGCCCCTCCTGTGTAGTGCCTCCTTATAATAATGCCCCTCCTCTGTAGTGCCTCCTTATAATAATGCCCCTCTGTAGTGCCTCCTAATAATAATGCCTCCTTATAATAATGCCCCTCCTCTGTAGTGCCTCCTTATAATAATGCCCCTCCTCTCTAGTGCCTCCTTATAATAATGCCCCTCCTCTCTAGTGCCTCCTTATAATAACGCACCTCCTCTGTAGTGCCTCCTTATAATAACGCCCCTCCTCTGTAGTGCCTCCTTATAATAATGCCCCTCTGTAGTGCCTCCTAATAATAATGCCTCCTTATAATAATGCCCCTCTGTAGTGCCTCCTTATAATAATGCCCCTCTGTAGTGCCTCCTAATAATAATGCCTCCTTATAATAATGCCCCTCCTCTGTAGTGCCTCCTTATAATAATGCCCCTCTATAGTGCCTCCTAATAATAATGCCTCCTTATAATAATGCCCCTCTGTAGTGCCTCCTTATAATAATGCCCCTCTGTAGTGCCTCCTAATAATGCCTCCTTATAATAATGCCCCTCCTCTGTAGTGCCTCCTTATAATAATGCCCCTCCTCTCTAGTGCCTCCTTATAATAATGCCCCTCCTCTCTAGTGCCTCCTTATAATAACGCCCCTCCTCTCTAGTGCCTCCTTATAATAACGCACCTCCTCTGTAGTGCCTCCTTATAATAACGCCCCTCCTCTGTAGTGCCTCCTTATAACGCCCCTCCTCTGTAGTGCCTCCTTATAATAATGCCCCTCTGTAGTGCCTCCTAATAATAATGCCTCCTTATAATAATACCCCTCTGTAGTGCCTCCTTATAATAATGCCCCTCTGTAGTGCCTCCTAATAATAATGCCTCTCCTCTGTAGTGCCTCCTTATAATAATACCCCTCCTCCCTAGTGCCTCCTTATAATAATGCCCCTCCTCTGTAGTGCCTCCTTATAATAATGCCCCTCTGTAGTGCCTCCTAATAATACCTCCTTATAATAACGCCCCTCCTCTGTAGTGCCTCCTTATAATAACGCCCCTCCTCTGTAGTGCCTCCTTATAATGACGCCCCTCTGTAGTGCCTCCTTATAAGAACGCCCCTCCTCTAGTGCCTCCTTATAATAATGCCCCTCCTCTGTAGTGCCTCCTTATAATAATGCCCCTCTGTAGTGCCTCCTAATAATAATGCCTCCTTATAATAATGCCCCTCCTCTGTAGTGCCTCCTTATAATAATGCCCCTCTGTAGTGCCTCCTAATAATAATGCCTCCTTATAATAATGCCCCTCCTCTAGTGCCTCCTTATAATAATGCCCCTCCTCTAGTGCCTCCTTATAATAATGCCCCTCCTCTGTAGTGCCTCCTTATAATAATGCCCCTCTGTAGTGCCTCCTAATAATAATGCCTCCTTATAATAATGCCCCTCCTCTGTAGTGCCTCCTTATAATAATGCCCCTCTGTAGTGCCTCCTAATAATAATGCCTCCTTATAATAATGCCCCTCCTGTGTAGTGCCTCCTTATAATAACGCCCCTCCTCTGTAGTGCCTCCTTATAATAATGCCCATCCTCTGTAGTGCCTCCTAATAATAATGCCTCCTTATAATAATGCCCCTCCTGTGAAGTGCCTCCTTATAATAATGCCCCTCCTCTCTAGTGCCTCCTTATAATAATGCCCCTCCTCTCTAGTGCCTCCTTATAACGCCCCTCCTCTCTAGTGCCTCCTTATAATAACGCACCTCCTCTGTAGTGCCTCCTTATAATAACGCCCCTCCTCTGTAGTGCCTCCTTATAATAATGCCCCTCCTCTGTAGTGCCTCCTTATAATAATGCCCCTCTGTAGTGCCTCCTAATAATAATGCCTCCTTATAATAATGCCCCTCTGTAGTGCCTCCTTATAATAATGCCCCTCTGTAGTGCCTCCTAATAATAATGCCTCCTTATAATAATGCCCCTCCTCTGTAGTGCCTCCTTATAATAATGCCCCTCCTCTCTAGTGCCTCCTTATAATAACGCCCCTCCTCTCTAGTGCCTCCTTTTAATAACGCACCTCCTCTGTAGTGCCTCCTTATAATAACGCCCCTCCCTGTAGTGCCTCCTTATAATAATGCCCCTCCTCTGTAGTGCCTCCTTATAATAATGCCCCTCTGTAGTGCCTCCTAATAATGCCTCCTTATAATAATGCCCCTCTGTAGTGCCTCCTTATAATAATGCCCCTCTGTAGTGCCTCCTAATAATAATGCCTCCTTATAATAATGCCCCTCCTCTGTAGTGCCTCCTTATAATAATGCCCCTCCTCTGTAGTGCCTCCTTATAATAATGCCCCTCTGTAGTGCCTCCTAATAATAATACCTCCTTATAATAACGCCCCTCCTCTGTAGTGCCTCCTTATAATAACGCCCCTCCTCTGTAGTGCCTCCTTATAATAACGCCCCTCCTCTGTAGTGCCTCCTTATAATGACGCCCCTCTGTAGTGCCTCCTTATAATAATGCCCCTCCTCTGTAGTGCCTCCTTATAATAATGCCCCTCTAGTGCCTCCTTATAATAATGCCCCTCCTCTAGTGCCTCCTTATAATAATGCCTCTCCTCTGTAGTGCCTCCTAATAATAATGTCTCCTTATAATAATGCCCCTCCTCTGTAGTGCCTCCTTATAATAACGCCCCTCCTCTGTAGTGCCTCCTTATAATAACGCCCCTCCTCTGTAGTGCCTCCTTATAATAACGCCCCTCCTCTGTAGTGCCTCCTTATAATAACGCCCCTCCTCTGTAGTGCCTCCTTATAATAACGCCCCTCCTCTGTAGTGCCTCCTTATAATAATGCCCCTCCTCTGTAGTGCCTCCTTATAATAATGCCCCTCCTCTGTAGTGCCTCCTTATAATAATGCCCCTCTGTAGTGCCTCCTAATAATAATACCTCCTTTTAATAACGCCCCTCCTCTGTAGTGCCTCCTTATAATAACGCCCCTCCTCTGTAGTGCCTCCTTATAATAACGCCCCTCCTCTGTAGTGCCTCCTTATAATAACGCCCCTCCTCTGTAGTGCCTCCTTATAATAACGCCCCTCCTCTGTAGTGCCTCCTTATAATAACGCCCCTCCTCTGTAGTGCCTCCTTATAATAACGCCCCTCCTCTGTAGTGCCTCCTTATAATAACGCCCCTCCTCTGTAGTGCCTCCTTATAATAACGCCCCTCCTCTGTAGTGCCTCCTAATAATAATGTCTCCTTATAATAATGCCCCTCCTCTGTAGTGCCTCCTTATAATAACGCCCCTCCTCTGTAGTGCCTCCTTATAATAACGCCCCTCCTCTGTAGTGCCTCCTTATAATAACGCCCCTCCTCTGTAGTGCCTCCTTATAATAACGCCCCTCCTCTGTAGTGCCTCCTTATAATAACGCCCCTCCTCTGTAGTGCCTCCTTATAATAATGCCCCTCCTCTGTAGTGCCTCCTTATAATAATGCCCCTCCTCTGTAGTGCCTCCTTATAATAATGCCCCTCTGTAGTGCCTCCTAATAATAATACCTCCTTTTAATAACGCCCCTCCTCTGTAGTGCCTCCTTATAATAACGCCCCTCCTCTGTAGTGCCTCCTTATAATAACGCCCCTCCTCTGTAGTGCCTCCTTATAATAACGCCCCTCCTCTGTAGTGCCTCCTTATAATAACGCCCCTCCTCTGTAGTGCCTCCTTATAATAACGCCCCTCCTCTGTAGTGCCTCCTTATAATAACGCCCCTCCTCTGTAGTGCCTCCTTATAATAACGCCCCTCCTCTGTAGTGCCTCCTTATAATAACGCCCCTCCTCTGTAGTGCCTCCTTATAATAACGCCCCTCCTCTGTAGTGCCTCCTTATAATAACGCCCCTCCTCTGTAGTGCCTCCTTATAATAACGCCACTCCTCTGTAGTGCCTCCTAATAATGCCTCCTTGTAATAATGCCCCTCCTCTGTAGTGCCTCCTTATAATAATGCCACTCCTCTGTAGTGCCTCCTAATAATGCCTCCTTATAATAATGCCCCTCCTCTAGTGTTTCCTTATAATAATGCCCCTCCTCTGTAGTGCCTCCTTATAATAATGCCTCCTTATAATAACACCCCTCCTCTAGTGCCTCCTTATAATAATGCCCCTCCTCTGTAGTGCCTCCTTATAATAATGCCCCTACTCTGTAGTGCCTCCTTATAATAGTGCCCCTCCTCTGTAGTGCCATCCTTATAATAATGCCCCTCCTGTGTAGTGCCTCCTTATAATAATGCCCCTCTGTAGTGCCTCCTTATAATAATGCCTCCTTATAATGCCCCTCTCTAGTGCCTCCTTATAATAATGCCCCTCCTCTGTAGTGCCTCCTTATAATAATGCCCTTCCACTGTAGTGCCTCCTTATAATAATGCCCCTCTGTAGTGCCTCCTAATAATAATGCCTCCTTATAATAATGCCCCTCCTCTGTAGTGCCTCCTTATAATAATGTCCCTCTGTAGTGCCTCCTAATAATAATGCCTCCTTATAATAATGCCCCTCCTGTGTAGTGCCTCCTTATAATAATGCCCCTCCTCTAGTGCCTCCTTATAATAATGCCCCTCTGTAGTGCCTCCTAATAATAATGCCTCCTTATAATAATGCCCCTCCTCTGTAGTGCCTCCTTATAATAATGCCCCTCCTCTCTAGTGCCTCCTTATAACGCGCCTCCTCTGTAGTGCCTCCTTATAATAATGCCCCTCTGTAGTGCCTCCTAATAATAATGCCTCCTTATAATAATGCCCCTCTGTAGTGTCTCCTTATAATAATGCCCCTCTGTAGTGCCTCCTAATAATAATGCCTCCTTATAATAATGCCCCTCCTCTGTAGTGCCTCCTTATAATAATGCCCCTCTATAGTGCCTCCTAATAATAATGCCTCCTTATAATAATGCCCCTCTAGTGCCTCCTTATAATAATGCCCCTCTGTAGTGCCTCCTAATAATAATGCCTCCTTATAATAATGCCCCTCCTCTGTAGTGCCTCCTTATAATAATGCCCCTCCTCTCTAGTGCCTCCTTATAATAATGCCCCTCCTCTCTAGTGCCTCCTTATAATAACGCCCCTCCTCTCTAGTGCCTCCTTATAATAACGCCCCTCCTCTGTAGTGCCTCCTTATAATAACGCCCCTCCTCTGTAGTGCCTCCTTATAATAACGCCCCTCCTCTGTAGTGCCTCCTTATAATAATGCCCCTCCTCTGTAGAGGGCTCCTTATAATAATGCCCCTCTGTAGTGCCTCCTAATAATAATGCCTCCTTATAATAATGCCCCTCTGTAGTGCCTCCTTATAATAATGCCCCTCTGTAGTGCCTCCTAATAATAATGCCTCCTTATAATAATGCCCCTTCTCTGTAGTGCCTCCTTATAATAATACCCCTCCTCTCTAGTGCCTCCTTATAATAATGCCCCTCCTCTGTAGTGCCTCCTTATAATAATGCCCCTCTGTAGTGCCTCCTAATAATACCTCCTTATAATAATGCCCCTCTGTAGTGCCTCCTTATAATAACGCCCCTCCTCTGTAGTGCCTCCTTATAATGACGCCCCTCTGTAGTGCCT
This sequence comes from Ranitomeya imitator, assembly GCF_032444005.1. Lineage (NCBI taxonomy): Eukaryota > Metazoa > Chordata > Amphibia > Anura > Dendrobatidae > Ranitomeya > Ranitomeya imitator. The sequence continues at coordinate 1,227,230,317 of NC_091282.1, forward strand.
CCTTATAATAATGCCCCTCCTCTAGTGCCTCCTTATAATAATGCCCCTCCTCTGTAGTGCCTCCTTATAATAATGCCCCTCTGTAGTGCCTCCTAATAATAATGCCTCCTTATAATAATGCCCCTCCTCTGTAGTGCCTCCTTATAATAATGCCCCTCTGTAGTGCCTCCTAATAATAATGCTTCCTTATAATAATGCCCCTCCTCTAGTGCCTCCTTATAATAATGCCCCTCCTCTAGTGCCTCCTTATAATAATGCCCCTCCTCTGTAGTGCCTCCTTATAATTATGCCCCTCTGTAGTGCCTCCTAATAATAATGCCTCCTTATAATAATGCCCCTCCTCTGTAGTGCCTCCTTATAATAATGCCCCTCTGTAGTGCCTCCTAATAATAATGCCTCCTTATAATAATGCCCCTCCTGTGTAGTGCCTCCTTATAATAACGCCCCTCCTCTGTAGTGCCTCCTTATAATAATGCCCATCCTCTGTAGTGCCTCCTAATAATAATGCCTCCTTATAATAATGCCCCTCCTGTGAAGTTCCTCCTTATAATAATGCCCCTCCTCTCTAGTGCCTCCTTATAATAATGCACCTCCTCTCTAGTGCCTCCTTATAATAACGCCCCTCTTCTCTAGTGCCTCCTTATAATAACGCACCTCCTCTGTAGTGCCTCCTTATAATAACGCCCCTCCTCTGTAGTGCCTCCTTATAATAATGCCCCTCCTCTGTAGTGCCTCCTTATAATAATGCCCCTCTGTAGTGCCTCCTAATAATAATGCCTCCTTATAATAATGCCCCTCTGTAGTGCCTCCTTATAATAATGCCCCTCTGTAGTGCCTCCTTATAATAATGCCCCTCTGTAATGCCTCCTTATAATAATGCCCCTCCTCTGTAGTGCCTCCTTATAATAATGCCCCTCCTCTCTAGTGCCTCTTTATAATAATGCCCCTCCTCTCTAGTGCCTCCTTATAATAACGCACCTCCTGTAGTGCCTCCTTATAATAACGCCCCTCCTCTGTAGTGCCTCCTTATAATAATGCCCCTCTGTAGTGCCTCCTAATAATGCCTCCTTATAATAATGCCCCTCTGTAGTGCCTCCTTATAATAATGCCCCTCTGTAGTGCCTCCTAATAATAATGCCTCCTTATAATAATGCCCCTCCTCTGTAGTGCCTCCTTATAATAATGCCCCTCCTCTGTAGTGCCTCCTTATAATAATGCCCCTCCTCTCTAGTGCCTCCTTATAATAATGCCCCTCCTCTGTAGTGCCTCCTTATAATAATGCCCCTCTGTAGTGCCTCCTAATAATAATACCTCCTTTTAATAACGCCCCTCCTCTGTAGTGCCTCCTTATAATAACGCCCCTCCTCTGTAGTGCCTCCTTATAATAATGCCCCTCCTCTGTAGTGCCTCCTTATAATAATGCCCCTCCTCTGTAGTGCCTCCTTATAATAATGCCCCTCCTCTGTAGTGCCTCCTTATAATAATGCCCCTCTGTAGTGCCTCCTAATAATAATACCTCCTTTTAATAACGCCCCTCCTCTGTAGTGCCTCCTTATAATAACGCCCCTCCTCTGTAGTGCCTCCTTATAATAACGCCCCTCCTCTGTAGTGCCTCCTTATAATAACGCCCCTCCTCTGTAGTGCCTCCTTATAATAACGCCCCTCCTCTGTAGTGCCTCCTTATAATAACGCCCCTCCTCTGTAGTGCCTCCTTATAATAACGCCCCTCCTCTGTAGTGCCTCCTTATAATAACGCCCCTCCTCTGTAGTGCCTCCTTATAATAACGCCCCTCCTCTGTAGTGCCTCCTAATAATAATGTCTCCTTATAATAATGCCCCTCCTCTGTAGTGCCTCCTTATAATAACGCCCCTCCTCTGTAGTGCCTCCTTATAATAACGCCCCTCCTCTGTAGTGCCTCCTTATAATAACGCCCCTCCTCTGTAGTGCCTCCTTATAATAACGCCCCTCCTCTGTAGTGCCTCCTTATAATAACGCCCCTCCTCTGTAGTGCCTCCTTATAATAATGCCCCTCCTCTGTAGTGCCTCCTTATAATAATGCCCCTCCTCTGTAGTGCCTCCTTATAATAATGCCCCTCTGTAGTGCCTCCTAATAATAATACCTCCTTTTAATAACGCCCCTCCTCTGTAGTGCCTCCTTATAATAACGCCCCTCCTCTGTAGTGCCTCCTTATAATAACGCCCCTCCTCTGTAGTGCCTCCTTATAATAACGCCCCTCCTCTGTAGTGCCTCCTTATAATAACGCCCCTCCTCTGTAGTGCCTCCTTATAATAACGCCCCTCCTCTGTAGTGCCTCCTTATAATAACGCCCCTCCTCTGTAGTGCCTCCTTATAATAACGCCCCTCCTCTGTAGTGCCTCCTTATAATAACGCCCCTCCTCTGTAGTGCCTCCTTATAATAACGCCCCTCCTCTGTAGTGCCTCCTTATAATAACGCCCCTCCTCTGTAGTGCCTCCTTATAATAACGCCACTCCTCTGTAGTGCCTCCTAATAATGCCTCCTTGTAATAATGCCCCTCCTCTGTAGTGCCTCCTTATAATAATGCCACTCCTCTGTAGTGCCTCCTAATAATGCCTCCTTATAATAATGCCCCTCCTCTAGTGTTTCCTTATAATAATGCCCCTCCTCTGTAGTGCCTCCTTATAATAATGCCTCCTTATAATAACACCCCTCCTCTAGTGCCTCCTTATAATAATGCCCCTCCTCTGTAGTGCCTCCTTATAATAATGCCCCTACTCTGTAGTGCCTCCTTATAATAGTGCCCCTCCTCTGTAGTGCCATCCTTATAATAATGCCCCTCCTGTGTAGTGCCTCCTTATAATAATGCCCCTCTGTAGTGCCTCCTTATAATAATGCCTCCTTATAATGCCCCTCTCTAGTGCCTCCTTATAATAATGCCCCTCCTCTGTAGTGCCTCCTTATAATAATGCCCTTCCACTGTAGTGCCTCCTTATAATAATGCCCCTCTGTAGTGCCTCCTAATAATAATGCCTCCTTATAATAATGCCCCTCCTCTGTAGTGCCTCCTTATAATAATGTCCCTCTGTAGTGCCTCCTAATAATAATGCCTCCTTATAATAATGCCCCTCCTGTGTAGTGCCTCCTTATAATAATGCCCCTCCTCTAGTGCCTCCTTATAATAATGCCCCTCTGTAGTGCCTCCTAATAATAATGCCTCCTTATAATAATGCCCCTCCTCTGTAGTGCCTCCTTATAATAATGCCCCTCCTCTCTAGTGCCTCCTTATAACGCGCCTCCTCTGTAGTGCCTCCTTATAATAATGCCCCTCTGTAGTGCCTCCTAATAATAATGCCTCCTTATAATAATGCCCCTCTGTAGTGTCTCCTTATAATAATGCCCCTCTGTAGTGCCTCCTAATAATAATGCCTCCTTATAATAATGCCCCTCCTCTGTAGTGCCTCCTTATAATAATGCCCCTCTATAGTGCCTCCTAATAATAATGCCTCCTTATAATAATGCCCCTCTAGTGCCTCCTTATAATAATGCCCCTCTGTAGTGCCTCCTAATAATAATGCCTCCTTATAATAATGCCCCTCCTCTGTAGTGCCTCCTTATAATAATGCCCCTCCTCTCTAGTGCCTCCTTATAATAATGCCCCTCCTCTCTAGTGCCTCCTTATAATAACGCCCCTCCTCTCTAGTGCCTCCTTATAATAACGCCCCTCCTCTGTAGTGCCTCCTTATAATAACGCCCCTCCTCTGTAGTGCCTCCTTATAATAACGCCCCTCCTCTGTAGTGCCTCCTTATAATAATGCCCCTCCTCTGTAGAGGGCTCCTTATAATAATGCCCCTCTGTAGTGCCTCCTAATAATAATGCCTCCTTATAATAATGCCCCTCTGTAGTGCCTCCTTATAATAATGCCCCTCTGTAGTGCCTCCTAATAATAATGCCTCCTTATAATAATGCCCCTTCTCTGTAGTGCCTCCTTATAATAATACCCCTCCTCTCTAGTGCCTCCTTATAATAATGCCCCTCCTCTGTAGTGCCTCCTTATAATAATGCCCCTCTGTAGTGCCTCCTAATAATACCTCCTTATAATAATGCCCCTCTGTAGTGCCTCCTTATAATAACGCCCCTCCTCTGTAGTGCCTCCTTATAATGACGCCCCTCTGTAGTGCCTCCTTATAATAATGCCCCTCCTCTAGTGCCTCCTTATAATAATGCCCCTCCTCTGTAGTGCCTCCTTATAATAATGCCCCTCTGTAGTGCCTCCTAATAATAATGCCTCCTTATAATAATGCCCCTCCTCTGTAGTGCCTCCTTATAATAATGCCCCTCTGTAGTGCCTCCTAATAATAATGCTTCCTTATAATAATGCCCCTCCTCTAGTGCCTCCTTATAATAATGCCCCTCCTCTAGTGCCTCCTTATAATAATGCCCCTCCTCTGTAGTGCCTCCTTATAATTATGCCCCTCTGTAGTGCCTCCTAATAATAATGCCTCCTTATAATAATGCCCCTCCTCTGTAGTGCCTCCTTATAATAATGCCCCTCTGTAGTGCCTCCTAATAATAATGCCTCCTTATAATAATGCCCCTCCTGTGTAGTGCCTCCTTATAATAACGCCCCTCCTCTGTAGTGCCTCCTTATAATAATGCCCATCCTCTGTAGTGCCTCCTAATAATAATGCCTCCTTATAATAATGCCCCTCCTGTGAAGTTCCTCCTTATAATAATGCCCCTCCTCTCTAGTGCCTCCTTATAATAATGCACCTCCTCTCTAGTGCCTCCTTATAATAACGCCCCTCTTCTCTAGTGCCTCCTTATAATAACGCACCTCCTCTGTAGTGCCTCCTTATAATAACGCCCCTCCTCTGTAGTGCCTCCTTATAATAATGCCCCTCCTCTGTAGTGCCTCCTTATAATAATGCCCCTCTGTAGTGCCTCCTAATAATAATGCCTCCTTATAATAATGCCCCTCTGTAGTGCCTCCTTATAATAATGCCCCTCTGTAGTGCCTCCTTATAATAATGCCCCTCTGTAATGCCTCCTTATAATAATGCCCCTCCTCTGTAGTGCCTCCTTATAATAATGCCCCTCCTCTCTAGTGCCTCTTTATAATAATGCCCCTCCTCTCTAGTGCCTCCTTATAATAACGCACCTCCTGTAGTGCCTCCTTATAATAACGCCCCTCCTCTGTAGTGCCTCCTTATAATAATGCCCCTCTGTAGTGCCTCCTAATAATGCCTCCTTATAATAATGCCCCTCTGTAGTGCCTCCTTATAATAATGCCCCTCTGTAGTGCCTCCTAATAATAATGCCTCCTTATAATAATGCCCCTCCTCTGTAGTGCCTCCTTATAATAATGCCCCTCCTCTGTAGTGCCTCCTTATAATAATGCCCCTCCTCTCTAGTGCCTCCTTATAATAATGCCCCTCCTCTGTAGTGCCTCCTTATAATAATGCCCCTCTGTAGTGCCTCCTAATAATAATACCTCCTTTTAATAACGCCCCTCCTCTGTAGTGCCTCCTTATAATAACGCCCCTCCTCTGTAGTGCCTCCTTATAATAATGCCCCTCCTCTGTAGTGCCTCCTTATAATAATGCCCCTCCTCTAGTGCCTCCTTATAATAATGCCCCTCCTCTAGTGCCTCCTTATAATAATGCCTCTCCTCTGTAGTGCCTCCTAATAATAATGTCTCCTTATAATAATGCCCCTCCTCTGTAGTGCCTCCTCTGTAGTGCCTCCTTATAATAATGCCCCTACTCTGTAGTGCCTCCTTATAATAATGCCCCTCCTCTGTAGTGCCTCCTCTCTAGTGCCTCCTTATAATAACGCACCTCCTCTGTAGTGCCTCCTTATAATAACGCCCCTCCTCTGTAGTGCCTCCTTATAATAATGCCCCTCCTCTGTAGTGCCTCCTTATAATAATGCCCCTCTGTAGTGCCTCCTAATAATAATGCCTCCTTATAATAATGCCTCTCCTCTGTAGTGCCTCCTTATAATAATACCCCTCCTCCCTAGTGCCTCCTTATAATAATGCCCCTCCTCTGTAGTGCCTCCTTATAATAACGCCCCTCCTCTGTAGTGCCTCCTTATAATAATGCCCCTCTGTAGTGCCTCCTAATAATGCCTCCTTATAATAATGCCCCTCTGTAGTGCCTCCTTAGAATAATGCCCCTCTGTAGTGCCTCCTAATAATAATGCCTCCTTATAATAATGCCCCTCCTCTGTAGTGCCTCCTTATAATAACGCCCCTCCTCTGTAGTGCCTCCTTATAATAACGCCCCTCCTCTGTAGTGCCTCCTTATAATAATGCCCCTCCTCTGTAGTGCCTCCTTATAATAATGCCCCTCCTCTAGTGCCTCCTTATAATAATGCCCCTCCTCTAGTGCCTCCTTATAATAATGCCTCTCCTCTGTAGTGCCTCCTAATAATAATGTCTCCTTATAATAATGCCCCTCCTCTGTAGTGCCTCCTCTGTAGTGCCTCCTTATAATAATGCCCCTCCTCTGTAGTGCCTCCTTATAATAATGCCCCTCCTCTGTAGTGCCTCCTCTCTAGTGCCTCCTTATAATAATGCCCCTCTGTAATGCCTCCTTATAATAATGCCCCTCCTCTCTAGTGCCTCCTTATAATAATGCCCCTCCTCTCTAGTGCCTCCTTATAATATTGCCCCTTCTCTCTAGTGCTTCCTTATAATAACGCCCCTCCTCTCTAGTGCCTCCTTATGATAACGCCCCTCCTCTGTAGTGCCTCCTTATAATAACGCACCTCCTCTGTAGTGCCTCCTTATAATAACGCCCCTCTGTAGTGTCTCCTTATAATAATTCCCCTCCTCTGTAGTGCCTCCTAATAATAATGCCTCCTTATAATAATGCCCCTCCTCTGTAGTGCTTCCTTATAATAATGCCCCTCTGTAGTGCCTCCTAATAATAATGCCTCCTTATAATAATGCTCCTCCTCTGTAGTGCCTCCTTATAATAATGCCCTCCTCTGTAGTGCCTCCTTATAATAATGCCCCTCCTCTCTAGTGCCTCCTTATAATAACGCCCCTCCTCTCTAGTGCCTCCTTATAATAACGCCCCTCCTCTCTAGTGCCTCCTTATAATAACGCCCCTCCTCTCTAGTGCCTCCTTATAACGCACCTCCTCTGTAGTGCCTCCTTATAACGCACCTCCTCTGTAGTGCCTCCTTATAGTAACGCACCTCCTCTGTAGTGCCTCCTTATAATAACGCACCTCCTCTGTAGTGCCTCCTTATAATAAGGCCCCTCCTCTGTAGTGCCTCCTTATAATAAGGCCCCTCCTCTGTAGTGCCTCCTAATAATAATGCCTCCTTATAATAATGCCCCTCCTCTGTAGTGCCTCCTTATAATAATGCCCCTCTGTAGTGCCTCCTAATAATAATGCCTCCTTATAATAATGCCCCTCCTCTGTAGTGCCTCCTTATAATAATGCCCCTCTGTAGTGCCTCCTAATAATAATGCCTCCTTATAATAATGCCCCTTCTCTGTAGTGCCTCCTTATAATAATACCCCTCCTCTCTAGTGCCTCCTTATAATAATGCCCCTCCTCTGTAGTGCCTCCTTATAATAATGCCCCTCTGTAGTGCCTCCTAATAATACCTCCTTATAATAATGCCCCTCTGTAGTGCCTCCTTATAATAACGCCCCTCCTCTGTAGTGCCTCCTTATAATGACGCCCCTCTGTAGTGCCTCCTTATAATAATGCCCCTCCTCTAGTGCCTCCTTATAATAATGCCCCTCCTCTGTAGTGCCTCCTTATAATAATGCCCCTCTGTAGTGCCTCCTAATAATAATGCCTCCTTATAATAATGCCCCTCCTCTGTAGTGCCTCCTTATAATAATGCCCCTCTGTAGTGCCTCCTAATAATAATGCTTCCTTATAATAATGCCCCTCCTCTAGTGCCTCCTTATAATAATGCCCCTCCTCTAGTGCCTCCTTATAATAATGCCCCTCTGTAGTGCCTCCTTATAATTATGCCCCTCTGTAGTGCCTCCTAATAATAATGCCTCCTTATAATAATGCCCCTCCTCTGTAGTGCCTCCTTATAATAATGCCCCTCTGTAGTGCCTCCTAATAATAATGCCTCCTTATAATAATGCCCCTCCTGTGTAGTGCCTCCTTATAATAACGCCCCTCCTCTGTAGTGCCTCCTTATAATAATGCCCATCCTCTGTAGTGCCTCCTAATAATAATGCCTCCTTATAATAATGCCCCTCCTGTGAAGTTCCTCCTTATAATAATGCCCCTCCTCTCTAGTGCCTCCTTATAATAATGCACCTCCTCTCTAGTGCCTCCTTATAATAACGCCCCTCTTCTCTAGTGCCTCCTTATAATAACGCACCTCCTCTGTAGTGCCTCCTTATAATAACGCCCCTCCTCTGTAGTGCCTCCTTATAATAATGCCCCTCCTCTGTAGTGCCTCCTTATAATAATGCCCCTCTGTAGTGCCTCCTAATAATAATGCCTCCTTATAATAATGCCCCTCTGTAGTGCCTCCTTATAATAATGCCCCTCTGTAGTGCCTCCTTATAATAATGCCCCTCTGTAATGCCTCCTTATAATAATGCCCCTCCTCTGTAGTGCCTCCTTATAATAATGCCCCTCCTCTCTAGTGCCTCTTTATAATAATGCCCCTCCTCTCTAGTGCCTCCTTATAATAACGCACCTCCTGTAGTGCCTCCTTATAATAACGCCCCTCCTCTGTAGTGCCTCCTTATAATAATGCCCCTCTGTAGTGCCTCCTAATAATGCCTCCTTATAATAATGCCCCTCTGTAGTGCCTCCTTATAATAATGCCCCTCTGTAGTGCCTCCTAATAATAATGCCTCCTTATAATAATGCCCCTCCTCTGTAGTGCCTCCTTATAATAATGCCCCTCCTCTGTAGTGCCTCCTTATAATAATGCCCCTCCTCTCTAGTGCCTCCTTATAATAATGCCCCTCCTCTGTAGTGCCTCCTTATAATAATGCCCCTCTGTAGTGCCTCCTAATAATAATACCTCCTTTTAATAACGCCCCTCCTCTGTAGTGCCTCCTTATAATAACGCCCCTCCTCTGTAGTGCCTCCTTATAATAATGCCCCTCCTCTGTAGTGCCTCCTTATAATAATGCCCCTCCTCTAGTGCCTCCTTATAATAATGCCCCTCCTCTAGTGCCTCCTTATAATAATGCCTCTCCTCTGTAGTGCCTCCTAATAATAATGTCTCCTTATAATAATGCCCCTCCTCTGTAGTGCCTCCTCTGTAGTGCCTCCTTATAATAATGCCCCTACTCTGTAGTGCCTCCTTATAATAATGCCCCTCCTCTGTAGTGCCTCCTCTCTAGTGCCTCCTTATAATAACGCACCTCCTCTGTAGTGCCTCCTTATAATAACGCCCCTCCTCTGTAGTGCCTCCTTATAATAATGCCCCTCCTCTGTAGTGCCTCCTTATAATAATGCCCCTCTGTAGTGCCTCCTAATAATAATGCCTCCTTATAATAATGCCTCTCCTCTGTAGTGCCTCCTTATAATAATACCCCTCCTCCCTAGTGCCTCCTTATAATAATGCCCCTCCTCTGTAGTGCCTCCTTATAATAACGCCCCTCCTCTGTAGTGCCTCCTTATAATAATGCCCCTCTGTAGTGCCTCCTAATGCCTCCTTATAATAATGCCCCTCTGTAGTGCCTCCTTAGAATAATGCCCCTCTGTAGTGCCTCCTAATAATAATGCCTCCTTATAATAATGCCCCTCCTCTGTAGTGCCTCCTTATAATAATGCCCCTCCTCTGTAGTGCCTCCTTATAATAACGCCCCTCCTCTGTAGTGCCTCCTTATAATAATGCCCCTACTCTGTAGTGCCTCCTTATAATAATGCCCCTCCTCTAGTGCCTCCTTATAATAATGCCCCTCCTCTAGTGCCTCCTTATAATAATGCCTCTCCTCTGTAGTGCCTCCTAATAATAATGTCTCCTTATAATAATGCCCCTCCTCTGTAGTGCCTCCTCTGTAGTGCCTCCTTATAATAATGCCCCTCCTCTGTAGTGCCTCCTTATAATAATGCCCCTCCTCTGTAGTGCCTCCTCTCTAGTGCCTCCTTATAATAATGCCCCTCCTCTGTAGTGCCTCCTTATAATAATGCCCCTCCTCTCTAGTGCCTCCTTATAATAATGCCCCTCCTCTCTAGTGCCTCCTTATAATATTGCCCCTTCTCTCTAGTGCTTCCTTATAATAACGCCCCTCCTCTCTAGTGCCTCCTTATGATAACGCCCCTCCTCTGTAGTGCCTCCTTATAATAACGCACCTCCTCTGTAGTGCCTCCTTATAATAACGCCCCTCTGTAGTGTCTCCTTATAATAATGCCCCTCCTCTGTAGTGCCTCCTAATAATAATGCCTCCTTATAATAATGCCCCTCCTCTGTAGTGCTTCCTTATAATAATGCCCCTCTGTAGTGCCTCCTAATAATAATGCCTCCTTATAATAATGCTCCTCCTCTGTAGTGCCTCCTTATAATAATGCCCTCCTCTGTAGTGCCTCCTTATAATAATGCCCCTCCTCTCTAGTGCCTCCTTATAATAACGCCCCTCCTCTCTAGTGCCTCCTTATAATAACGCCCCTCCTCTCTAGTGCCTCCTTATAATAACGCCCCTCCTCTCTAGTGCCTCCTTATAATAACGCACCTCCTCTGTAGTGCCTCCTTATAATAACGCACCTCCTCTGTAGTGCCTCCTTATAATAACGCACCTCCTCTGTAGTGCCTCCTTATAATAACGCACCTCCTCTGTAGTGCCTCCTTATAATAACGCACCTCCTCTGTAGTGCCTCCTTATAATAACGCACCTCCTCTGTAGTGCCTCCTTATAATAAGGCCCCTCCTCTGTAGTGCCTCCTTATAATAATGCCTCCTTATAATAATGCCCCTCCTCTGTAGTGCCTCCTTATAATAATGCCCCTCTGTAGTGCCTCCTAATAATAATGCCTCCTTATAATAATGCCCCTCCTCTGTAGTGCCTCCTTATAATAATGCCCCTCCTCTCTAGTGCCTCCTTATAATAATGCCCCTCCTCTGTAGTGCCTCCTTATAATAATGCCCCTCTGTAGTGCCTCCTAATAATACCTCCTTATAATAATGCCCCTCCTGTGTAGTGCCTCCTTATTATAATGCCCTTCCTCTGTAGTGCCTCCTTATTATAACGCCCCTCCTCTGTAGTGCCTCCTTATAATAACGCCCCTCCTCTGTAGTGCCTCCTTATTATTATTATTTATATAGCACCATTGATTCCATGGTGCTGTACATGAGAAGGGGTTACATACAAGTTACAAATATCACTTACAGTAAACAAACTAACAATGACGGACTGATACAGAGGGGCGAGGACCCTGCCCTTGCGGGCTTACATTCTACAGGATTATGGGGACGGAGACAGTAGGTTGAGGGTTGCAGGAGCTCCGGTGTTGGTGAGGCGGTAGCTCCGGTGTTGGTGAGGCGGTAGCTTCGTTGGTGATGATGAGGGGCATTATAATAATGCCCCTCCTCTGTAGTGCCTCCTTATAATAATGCCCCTCCTCTGTAGTGCCTCCTTATAATAATGCCCCTCCTCTGTAGTGCCTCCTTATAATAATGCCCCTCCTCTGTAGTGCCTCCTAATAATAATGCCTCCTTATAATAATGCCCCTCCTCTCTAGTGCCTCCTTATAATAATGCCCCTGAGCAGGGGTGCACATACTGTAGAAATGAAAGGACCCCTTTTTTTATAATCCATTTCACAACACACAGGCTCGGTAACAGAATTGCACACTTCCCACTTCCCAACTTTAAGACGAGGAGGATATGGATTACGGTACTTGGTTATTTCGCCCTTACTGATGCCCCTTAGTATTCTCGTCCACTATGATACTCCTTCCATGGCCCCCATAAAGTATGATGGCCCCCAAACATTCCCCAGCACATAATAATGTTCCCACATTCCTCCCCCCACACAGTATGATGGTCACCCCAGCCCCCCACCTACGGAGCATGATAGTGACCATGCACAGTATAATGGTCTCCCCCAAAGCTCTCCATATAGTATAATGGTCCCACCACAGCCCCCCATCTGGCAGTTGTCAGAATTGCCAACTGACCAGTCCTGCCGTCACTGCCATAAATGGAGTCATTTTATTCCTCCTTCTCCCTTCACCCCCTGCTGGATTGGTGTCTGGGCGTATGATAGCGGCACTATTTTTATGTTTACAGGGCATGTCATTGAGTGGCGGAGACCTGAAAGAAGCCACCAATAAACTGATCGAAGAGATGAGCCGGCGCTTCCCAGAGCTCAGTGAGAACTACCTCATCTGCAACGACGCCATTGGAGCGATGGCCACAGCTACAAAGCTGGGTACGCTGCAAAAATCTCCCGCATTGGTAAAAATGAGGCATGGGTCAAGATGATAGAGGTTTCACAGGTTCTCGAACCGGAGAGAACGTCGGTAGTGATTCATAGGAGTGACCCACCAGCACCAGGAACCCCCACAAATAACCCTATGGTTCCAAATACATGGTCACCAAATGTGGGAAGCGCCAATTTAACATTTTTCCTTTTGGCAAATTCTGAGCTCGGAGTTCCGGCAAAGGTTGGAAAAGCTTTCCGCTAGGGTTGGAAAAGCTTTCCGCTAGGGTTGGAGGGGCTTTCCGCTAGGGTTGGAGGGGCTTTCCGCTAGGGTTGGAGGGGCTTTCCGCTAGGGTTGGAGGGGCTTTCCGCTAGGGTTGGAGGAGCTTTCCGCTAGGGTTGGAGGAGCTTTCTGCTAGGGTTGGAGGGGCTTTCCGCTAGGGTTGGAGGAGCTTTCCGCTAGGGTTGGAGGAGCTTTCCGCTAGGGTTGGAGGAGCTTTCCGCTAGGGTTGGAGGGGCTTTCCGCTAGGGTTGGAGGGGCTTTCCGCTAGTGTTGGAGGAGCTTTCCGCTAGGGTTGGAGGAGCTTTCCGCTAGGGTTGGAGGAGCTTTCCGCTAGGGTTGGAGGGGCTTTCCGCTAGGGTTGGAGGGGCTTTCCGCTAGGGTTGGAGGAGCTTTCCGCTAGGGTTGGAGGGGCTTTCCGCTAGGGTTGGAGGGGCTTTCCGCTGGGGTTGGAGGGGCTTTCCGCTAGGGTTGGAGGAGCTTTCCGCTAGGGTTGGAGGGGCTTTCCGCTAGGGTTGGAGGGGCTTTCCGCTAGGGTTGGAGGAGCTTTCCGCTAGGGTTGGCCATTTTTGTCACACAAGTCCTGGAGGACTCCTCTGTTCCCATCAGTCTTCCAAGCATTCAGATGGGGTCGGAAAGCGAAGATCTGGGGACTGGACGATTACTCTCCATGTGTGTTAGGAACGTAGTAAAAATACATTGGAAAGAGGAGATACAGCTGTGGAATTTTGCCCATTTATACGAGAAAATAAAACCCTTCTGGTCCTGGGGGTAAAGATTGGAATATTGTCCGTCTGCAGCATTATACAGATTGGACCACGATAATTAATGACCATTCTGGTGTTTGGTGTCCGGACCTTCTGGCTCCAGTAATGAGAAGCATGTATGGTGTGGGGCAAAACTGGGGTAACACAGGATCCAAGGCCAACAAATAAGTGTTCAGATACAGATACCTGTTGTTCCAGTAGACGGCCATGAGCAGATTATCAGAAGCCCCAGGAACTCTTCGTCTCTGGGTTAATACTCTACTAATTGCATCCTCCAGGGGGCATAGTGCTGATATCAGGGACCGGATCGAACTGCAAACTGGTGAACCCGGATGGTTCTGTGAGCGGCTGCGGAGGCTGGGGGCATCTGATGGGTGATGAGGGATCAGGTAAGAGCGATGCAGCAGAGCTTCTACAGGAATCTTGTATGTTGCGTGTAAATTGTGCCCTTTCCCGTTGATCTCGCTCTGCAGCATACTGGATGGCTCACCGTGCCATGAAGATTGTGTTTGACACCATTGACAACCTGGTGGATCCAGAATATGACATCAGCTATGTGCAGGAAGCCATGTTCAGCTACTTCCAGGTAATATTTCTGGCATGAGGATCCTAGAGATCTCATAAAATCCAAACGTGAGTCCTGTGAATGGGCTAGTGACTTTATAATTGTGTTTTTGCCACATGTGGATTAATGGGAGACAACATGGCTACATGGATTTTACTACTGCAGCCTCTGTCTGTCATTACTACTCTCAGGCCGGCGTCACACTCGGCGTAAGACAATACGGTCCGTATTTTACGGCCGTAATATGCAGAAAAGTCCCCAAAATAGTGGTCCGTAGCTCCTCCGTAGGCAGGGTGTGTCAGCGTATTTTGCGCATGGCATCCTCCGTACGTAATCCGTATGGCATCCGTACTGCGAGATTTTCTCGCAGGCTTGCAAAACCGACATACGGCTATACAAGGGATCCATGTGCTCAAAAAATAATAAAAACATATGTACTGTTATATATATATATATATATATATATATATATATATATATATATTTTTCATACAGCGCTAGATAGCTTACCGGCTTTTAAGCTATCTCCTTCCTAAACCCGACATGATATGAGACATGATTACATACAGTAAACCATCTCATATCCCCATTTTTTTGCATATTCCACACTACTAATGTTAGTAGTGTGTGTGTGCAAAATTTGGCCGTTCTAGCTATTAAATTAAAGGGTTAAATGGCGGAAAAAATTGGCGTGGGCTCCCGCGCAATTTTCTCCGCCAGAGTGGTAAAGCCAGTGACTGAGGGCAGATATTAATAGCCTGGAGAGGGTCCACGGTTATTGGCTCCCCCCTGGCTAAAAACACCTGCCCCCAGCCACCCCAGAAAAGGCACATCTGGAGGATGCGCCTATTCTGGCACTTGGCCACTCTCTTCCCATTCCCGTGTAGCGGTGGGATATGGGGTAATGAAGGGTTAATGTCACCTTGCTATTGTAAGGTGACATTAAGCCAGATTAATAATGGAGAGGCGTCAATTATGACACCTATCCATTATTAATCCAATAGTCTGAAATGGTTAAAAAAACACAAACCTTATTAAAAAGTCTTTTAATGAAATAAAAACACAGATTGTTTTAATATTTTATTATTCTGGTAATCCACCTGAAGACCCTCGCTCTGTGACAAAGAAAAAATAATAAACCAACAATATCCCATACCTTCCGATGATCTGACACGATCTGATGTAAATCCATCTGAAGGGGTTAATTTTTATTACAGCCAGGAGCTCTGCTATAATGCAGCTGTGCTCGTGCCTGTAAAACCCCGGGGAATGAAGGTAATGTAGGTCAATGACCTGTTGTTACCTTCATTCGCGGTGAGGCGCCCTCTGCTGGTTGTCCTCATATGAACTCGAGCCTGGGAACTTTTCTGATTTTTTTATTTTTTTTTTCCCCCATGCTCGAGGGACATCCAGCAGAGGGCGCCTCACCGTGAATGAAGGGAACTACAGCTCATTGACCTAGTTTCCATTCATTCGCTGGGGTTTTACAGTCAGGAGCATAGCTGCATTAGCAGAGCTCCTGGCTGTAAAATAATTTAACCCCTTCAGATGGATTTACATCGTGGGACAGATCATCGGAAGGTATGGATATTGTTGGTTTATTATTTTTTCTTTGTCACAGAGCGAGGGTCTTCAGGTGGATTACCAGAATAATAAAATATTAAAACAACCTGTGTTTTTATTTCATTAAAAGACTTTTTAATAATGTTTGTGTTTTTTTTTTAACCATTTCAGACTATTGGATTAATAATGGATAGGTGTCATAATTGACGCCTCTCCATTATTAATTAGGCTTAATGTCACCTTACAATAGCAAGGTGACATTAACCCTTCATTACCCCATATCCCACCGCTACACGGGAATGGGAAGAGAGTGGCCAAGTGCCAGAATAGGCGCATCTTCCAGATGTGCATTTTCTGGGGTGGCTGGGGGCAGATGTTTTTAGCCAGGGGGGGCCAATAACCGTGGACCCTCTCCAGGCTATTAATATCTGCCCTCAGTCACTGGCTTTACCACTCTGGCGGAGAAAATTGCGCGGGAGCCCATGCCAATTTTTTCCGCCATTTAACCTTTTAATTTAATAGCTAGAACGGCCAAATTTTGCACATACACACTACTAACATTAGTAGTGTGGAATATGCAAAAAAAAAATGGGAATAGGAGATGGTTTACTGTATGTAACCATGTCACATATCATGTCGGGTTTAGGAAGGAGATAGCAAAAGCCGGCAATTGAATTACCGGCTTTAAAGCTATCTCGCGCTGGAAGAAAAATATATATATATATATATGTGTGTGTATATATGTATGTGTGTATGTATGTGTGTATATATATATATATAATGTGTGTATGTATATATATGTATATGTGTGTATATATATGTATATATCTAATATATAATTGCCTAGAATACTACTTCCTGCAATTTGTGCCAACTTCCGTGGCTTTGTCCGGAGCTAATGTCCGGAGCTAATGTCCGGAGCTAATGTCTGGAGATAATGTCCGGAGCTAATGTCCGGAGCTAATGTCCGGAGCTAAGTGACGTCAACAGTGTCCAGTGTCTGATTGGTTGCCGCCTGCTGCGAGCGACCAATCAGAAACGTGCCGTACTGTGACACACTCCGCCCGCCATTTTGGTGTGATTTTTGAATTTTTACCTCACAGCAAGTTTCTACTGCGTGGAGGCGGGCCCAGTGACGTTGCTCTTCAAGCTCCTGCCGAATTTCGTCAAAAAAATGATAATACCATTTACCAAAACTATATATATTTAGTTGTGAAGTGGTTCAGTGACATTTTCACACCAATTTTGAACTTTTGTCAAGAGCTGGTGAGTGCAGCCATTTTTTGTTCTTTCTTACTATTATTTATTAATTGTATTATTCTTACATTTGAATAAATAAAGTATATATGGATTCTAGACTCCCGATTCTTTAGAATCGGGCTGCCATCTAGTGTGTGTATATGTATATATATGTATATGTATATATATATATATATATATATATATATATATATATATATATATATATATATATATATATATATATATATATATATATATATATATATATATATATATATATACATATATATACACCTATTCTATGTGTACACATTTATTCTACCTATTCTACTGTAAGCTGTCAGTGTGATTTTACTGTACACCGCACTGAATTGCCGGCTTTTCTCTCTAACACCGCTGCGTATTTCTCGCAAGTCACACTGCTGGTTAGTGTGTAATCCGTATTTTTCTGGCTTCCATAGACTTTCATTGGCGATTTTTTTTTTTTTTTTTTGCGCAATACGGTGACAAATGCAGCATGCTGCAATTTTCTACAGCCGTAGAAAGCCGTATAATACGGATCAGTAAAATACGGCAGATAGGAGCAGGGCATAGAGAATAATTGGGCCGTGTGTAATGCGTGTTTTACGGACGTATTTTATGCGCTCATACGTCCATAACACTCGCTAGTGTGACGTCGGTCTCACTCGTGACTGATCTTGGTGATTGCAGGTCTCTGAGCGGATGGGAATCCTCACCCACCTCTACCGTGAGTTCGAGAAGTCCAGGATAGCGGGATTCTGCCTGAAGTTAGCAGAGGGTAAAGCAACAAAGACAATGCTTCAGTCACTATTCACCCCAACAATAGGCGTCCTTGGTCTGTTATAGGGGTGCAGATGCGGGTGCAGGCTAGTTCTATTGTAGGGTCGCGGGTGTGGGCTGGCTCTCTTTCTGGAGTGCCGGTGGGGGTCGGCTCTGTTGCTTTGGTGCCGGTGGGGGCCGACTCTGTTGCTGGGGTGGTGGGGGCCGACTCTGTTGCTGGGGTGCCGGCTCTGTTGCTGGGGTGCCGGTGGGGGCCGGCTCTGTTGCTGGGGTGCCGGTGGGAGCCGGCTCTGTTGCTGGGGCGCCGGTGGGGGCCGGCCCTGTTGCTGGGGCGCCGGTGGGGGCCGGCTTTGTTGCTGGGGCGCCGGTGGGGGCCGGCTTTGTTGCTGGGACGCCGGTGGGGGCCGGCTTTGTTGCTGGGGTGCTGGTGGGGGACGGCTTTGTTGCTGGGGCGCCGGTGGGGGCCGGCTTTGTTGCTGGGGCGCCGGTGGGGGCCGGCTTTGTTGCTGGGGTGCCGGTGGGGGCCGGCTTTGATGTTGGGGCGCCGGTGGGGGCCGGCTTTGATGGTGGGGGCCGGCTTTGATGCTGGGGCGCCGGCTCTTTTGTGGGGATGCGGGTGCGTGCCGGCTGTTGCTGGGGCGCCGGTGCGGGCTGGCTCTGTTGCTGGGGCGCCGGTGGGGGCCGGCTCTGTTGCTGGAGCGCCGGTAGGGGCCGGCTCTGTAGCTGGGGCGCCGGCTCTGTTGCTGGGGCGTCGGTAGGGGCCGGCTTTGTGGGGGTGCAGGTGCGTGCTGGCTCCGTTGCTGGGCCGCCGGTGCTGGCTCTGTTGCTGGGACGCCGGAGGGGGCCGGCTCTGTTGTTGGCATGTGGGCCGGCTCTGTTGCTGGGGCGCTGGTGGGGGCTGGCTCTGTTGCTGGGGCGCTGGTGGGGGCCGGCTTTGTTGCTGGGACGCCGGTGCTGGCTGGCTCTGTTGGGGTGCGGGCCAGCTCTGTTGCGGGCTGGGGCTTGGGCTTGTCTCCATGGTAACCTGATGTACAGATGTGACCGGGTGTTGTCTGTATTTCTTTATTTCAGGGGCTAACAAGGGAGACGCCTTATGTCGTTCAGTGTTTCGCTCTGCTGGGGAAATCCTCGCTCGCCATGTCGTAGCCGTGATGCCACAGATTGATGAGGTGAGTGCACGGCGGTGACATTGTGGCCGCACACTATGGCAGATGTACTATGGCCCATTGTGCAGCACTTTTGTGGGTATTACATGGCGCCATTATTTGGGCACATTTTCGACATGAAGCCATAGATTTTCTTGAAGGACCTGCTGGAGGTAAAGGAATGCTGACCTTGTGCTGGACACTGTATGGCGGTATTATTTGTGCACTCTTTATGGCTAGTTTGATGTGCAGCCTCATTAGTCAGCTGGCCTCAGGATGCAGGTCGCCTCGGAGCAATAGTGGTTCTTGCCAGCGATGGAGTAAGGGAGGCCGCAGCTTTACCCGATGTCTCCACCATTCTGCTTTTAGGTCTTATTCCGGGGGGAGCTGGGTCTCCCGGTGCTCGCTGAAGGCTCCGTGTGGAACAGCTGGGATCTTCTAAAAGACGGTAATTTTTATTACTACAGTTTTGCGGTCTGTTTTGTTCTGTGTGTTGTCCAGTTGAGCGCAACTTTTTGGGCACATTCAGAGGTCTGAGAACGGACTGACGTCCCGGCCGGCAGCTCTGGATGTGAATGGAGCATTTGTGGCGCATGGAGAGTAGCCCTCCGTATATTCATCACTTGTAAGATTAGGAAACCAAGAGCGACGTCTCATCGTAGACTCTAGTCACATCCAAAGCTGCATAACAAAATGCTGTTTCCTTTTTTTTTTCTAGCTTTATTATAATGGGATGAGACAAATCATTCACTGGTGGCTGGTCCGAGTGTGTATTTGTCCATTTGGCACTTAGTTTGCAGCTTTGGCTGTGACCGGAGAAGAGAGTATAACGTAACTGTATTAGTAATTTGGCAGGTTGCACAATGGTGGTGGCGGTACTAAGGTGGGTTATTGATGTTCCCTTCCAGGGTTTATCGAGGTCCTGGACAAGGCTCGTAGCGGCCCCCACGGGCGCCATCTTTCCCAGTTCAGTCTCCTAAAGTTAAAGCGGTCCTCCGCCGTGGGAGGAGCGAGCCTCGGAGCAAAGACCATCGGGATCGATTTACCGATCATCTACCAGGATAACGTCCATGTCTTCTACAGTCACCGTTTTCAATAACTCTTGGGGGTCCTCCATGCTTTACACTGCAGTCTGCGCCAAGCGCGGGCAGATCCAGGCAATGCTATACACAGATTGCATGGGAAGAAGGTAACGCTTTAGAGATTGTGGGACCCCCTTCACATCTTTTTGAGGGGGGGGTTTGTTATTACTGGGTCATTATTTAGCCGTTTGGGAGAAAATACTGTAAAATATATAAAATTTTTGTCTACATCCAGAGGCAGAAAATCTGCATTGACCTGCAGCACAATGTTCCAATGTCTCAGACCAAGCACCTGGTGTGCAACTGTAGCAAACCCTCAGCTGTGGCAACACCAAAGACTGGTTTTCCAGCCTCAATACTTGATTGATTCTACACACCTCATAACTTGACCAGTTTCACTCCAATCGCCTTTTTATTTTTTTTTTTTTACATAAGTGTTTGATTAAAAGATTAACCAGAATGTATCGTCAATGATTCGATTACTTTTATCAATAAAAATCTGTAAATCTGATGTGTTGTTTGGTCCGTAAAGAAAGAAGGAAACCTCGTGATCCGAGGAGGAGGGCGGCCCCATAATCCGTTCTTTCCTGATCCATACCTGTTGTTTTTTTTCATTTCTGCCTTTCCTGGCAAAGATCCGCTCTTCAGTGCAAAGTTTGTGAACTTTTCAGAACTTTACATATTTCTCCATAAATGCAAAACTGCATCAGATTTTCACAGAGCCCTAAAAATAAATCAAAGAAATGAATCAAATATGTTTAGACTTAGTCATGTTGTAAATTATGAAAATGATCCAATATCTCTAAATCTGTGAGCAGCCAAAGTATGTGAACCTTTAGGGATTAATACATCAAGATGACAGGGTTCTAGGGTTTTCAATCAATGGGATGACGATCAGGTGTGAGTGGGCGACCTGTTATAACAGGAATTTATCAAGGTCTGATAACACAGTGTTTGCGGAATTGTATTGTGGCACGAATTAAGGATATTTCTGAGCTCCTCAGAAGACGAGATGCTGATCAGACCGGGAAAGGTTACAAAACAATCTTCAAATGGTTTTTATTCCACCGATCCAGACAGATTGTTTACTAATGGAGGAAATTTAAGACTGTTATTACACTCTTCAGAAGTGGTCGATTAACACAAATTGCTGCAAGTGTAATAGACTGTAAGGTCACCAAGGAACCCAAGATCACCTCTAAGCAACTAAAGGCTTATATCACGTTTGCTCATAGTTAAAGGAGTACAATGTACGGTTTAGTCAATAGATCTTGGAATACAAATAAGTTCCATCGTTGGATGTGTTAAATAATGTTATAAATATGCCTTGTAATGGCTGTGTCCAACCATGTAGGAACATGCTCAGCACATACTACAGCTCCTGGCTAAGGGAGGAATACAGTATACAGACAGGATAACCGGGAATTGCAGCTGATTCGTTCTGTGAGTTAAAACATTACCCTGCCAGTTTAAAAACAATGTTTTTTCGGTCACCCATGTTTGCACCACGAGAGAGGGGGATCAGCCCTTCAAGGACAGGAAACTTTCAAGATAAAAGGGCGGCTCCTCTTTCCGCTGAAGTTTGTTTCCTGTCCTTGATGTGGAACCCTCAGTAATTCGAAAGAGGATTGCTGGCCCTGGGGCGGCCGGTGGTTGGCAGGGCACAGGCTCTGCAACGACCGTCGCCAGAGTGTGCTGGAAGCGCCACGGAGGCCACACTGTGGTATCCTCCCTGAGCGGGGCACGAACAGGCGATTTCTGGTACTCATCAGCCATTCATCCCAGGGAATAGCGCATACAGCATGCAGGGGAGAACAGGTGAAGCCGGACCGCAGTGCTGGCACGGACGCACAGTAACACTCACCTGGGTGGGGGTTTCTCAGGAGGCGCCACGGGAGCAGCAGGCTAATGGTCACAGTACGGAACACCAGCAGGCAACCGGGCTACAGCAGGCTGGTGCGCGTCAGAGGCGCAAACCGTAAGTAAACGGGCCCGGAAGTCACGTCCTGGATGACGCATTTGCATACAACTTTCGGGGGTGGGTACCGGAAGTGGTTGTGTACACAGGCCGGCAGTTCCCACATGGGTATGTAAAGGGACCGCAGGCAGGATGTGGGTAAGATGGAGGCGTAGCAACCGCATGACCTGCTTGCGCAGCCACCACTACAGTAGCAGCTGAAGAAACCGGATAAGAGACACTCATCCCCTTAAGCAGGCACCCCAGCCGCCACGTACAGATCGACGGGGCAGCAGCAGTGGGGGTTACTGGGTTAGCTTGCGGGGTACAGCAGGATCCAGCAGCCGTCACAGCTCTACTTAGGATTAAGGCGCCTGCAGTCTCCAGGGGAGATGTTTCGGATGTCATCCAGCCTCCTGATCCAGTACCTGTATAAAGCTTTTGAGTGGTGAGTGATCTACGAGAAAGTTCAGCAGGCTAATGGCTCTTTCCTTTTTCTCTCTTTTTGCTTTTTCCTCCATTTCTCCCTGCCTTTATTTTGTTTTCGGCGGGAGATAGGAGGTCCCTAGAAAGTGTATAGGAAAAAAACCATACGGAGTGCCCCCTCTGTGGACAAGGGTTGTCAAGAACACGGTCAAAAAAGCTTTGTCAGGCATGCATAGAGTAGACTATGGCGGAGATATCCCCTAATTTTGCTGCCAGCCTGAGATCCTTGATTAAAACGGAAGTACAGAGATCGGTTAGTTGAATCGCCCATTCACAGGATGAGAGCATTAAGGCAAGTTAGAGATCTAGACTGTCCCCTTCATCACCTGAGGATTCTGCAGGGTCAGAGGAAGAGGGCCTGTGGGAATCCAATCAGACTTCCACCTCATCGGACAGTGACACAGAGGGTCGGTATTGTTTTCCCTTAGAGGAAACCCATAAGTTGGTGAAATCCATAAGGTCCACAGTGGGTCTGGTTGATCAGAAATCCAAAAGGCCGGTAAAGGACTTTATGTTCGAGGGCCTCGAAAAGAGAAAACTCAGAACTTTCCCAGTGAATGAACAAGTGCAGAACCTCATTAAGAGGGAGTTGGAAAGACCAGACAGAAAGGGGCAATGTATGGCTTCCTTTAAGAGGAAAGATCCCTTTGAAGAAGTTGCTACTTCTTGGGCTGAAGCCCCTAAGCTGGATGTAGTAATATCTAAGATCTGGAAATTCTTCCTGCCATTTGAAGATTTGGGTTAGCTAAAGAATCCGTTGGATAGGAACACTGACAACTTCCTTAGAGCAGCATGGGAGTCCTCCGCAGGTGCCATAAAACCAGCTATTGTGGCAACTTGTACAACCAGATCTGAGAGTTTAGCTAGATAACTTGGAGGATCAATTGGAGCAGAAGGCCCCAAGGGATACCATCCTGGCCTCAATCCCAACCATTAAAGGGGCAGCAGCATTCCTGGCAGACGCTTCCGCAGACTCAGGTAATTTGGCAGCCAGATCAGTCACATTGTCTAATGCGTGTTGTAGGGCGGTCTGGCTAAAATGTTCGCCGGGGACATGCAGGCGAAAGTTAAACCATGTTCTCTCCCCCCCCGTGAAGGGAAATTCCTGTTCTGGCCTGCCCTTGACGAAATACTGGAGAAAGCTGGAGACAGCAAAAAGGGTTTTCCGAAGGCCCCCTTTCCATTATTTCAGTGGTCCTTTAGGAAAGGACATTGCGTCCACAAGAAGCCATCCAAAGATCAAAACAAACCGGAAGAACGATCTATGGGAGGCAGGGGTTTCATCTTCGGGAGAAGAAGATCAAAAGGAGTTTTCGGCTAGGTTAGTTTCTACCCTTAGAAGCGGAAAGCCAGTAACCACAAAGATCTATGGAAGGACATGGAGAAAATTGTTATCCTTCTCGGGGGCGGAGTTCATTAAGAAAGGGCTAGAGCTTGAGTCTTTCAGTTAAGGCCCCGTCACACATAGCGACGCTGCAGCGATACCGACAACGATCCGGATCGCTGCAGCGTCGCTGTTTGATCGCTGGAGAGCTGTCACACAGACAGCTCTCCAGCGACCAACGATCCCGAGGTCCCCGGTAACCAGGGTAAACATCGGGTAACTAAGCGCAGGGCCGCGCTTAGTAACCCGATGTTTACCCTGGTTACCATCGTTAAAGTAAAAAAAAACAAACGCTACATACTTACCTACCGCTGTCTGTCCCCGGCGCTCTGCTTCTCTGGTCTGGCTGTGAGCACAGCGGCCGGAAAGCAGAGCGGTGACGTCACCGCTCTGCTTTCCGGCTGCCCGGCGCTCACAGCCAGAGCAGAGAAGCAGAGCACCGAGGACAGACAGCGGTAGGTAAGTATGTAGCGTTTTTTTTTTTTTACTTTAACGATGGTAACCAGGGTAAACATCGGGTTACTAAGCGCAGCCCTGCGCTTAGTTACCCGATGTTTACCCTGGTTACCAGCGAAGACATCGCTGAATCGGCGTCACACACGCCGATTCAGCGATGTCAGCGGGACCTCAACGATCAAAAAATGGCCCAGGCCATTCCGAGACGACCAGCGATCTCACAGCAGGGGCCTGATCGCTGGTACGTGTCACACATAACTAGATCGCTACTGAGATCGCTGTTGCGTCACAAAACTTGTGACTCAGCAGCGCTCGCTAGCGATCTCGCTATGTGTGACGGGGCCTTTAGCATCCTTAAGGTGCAGGCCTCAGCCCTAGGGGTGCTATACAGTGGTGACCTGGCAGGTAATAGGTGGATGCCCAGGGTCCTCAAAGCCTGTGGTAGAGCCAGATCAATTCCCGCCTGTAGATCCCCTCTATGGGACTTAACTATAGTTTTGACAGAAGGCCCCTTTGAGCCTTTACATCCTGCCTCAAAGTATAATCTTACTAAAGTCATCTCTGCTAGTGACCTACACATCAGCCCACACAATAAGTGACATCCAGGATTTGTCAGCCGATCTCCCTTACGCTCAGGTTCTGGAGGATAAGGTAGTTTTGAGGTTGGACCCCGCATATCTCCCTAATGTTGTTAAAAAAATTTCACAGGTCATAGGAGATTATATTACCATCTTTCTGTTCTAACCCTAGCAATCCTAAAAAGGAAAAAATACATACCCTAGACGTTAGATGTTTGCTGCAGTATTTAGAGGTTATGGAACCATGGAGGAGACAGAAGGCCCTCTTTGTATTTTTCCAAGAGGTCTAGGTAAGGTCTTAAGGTATCTAAACGGACCTTAGTGAGATGGGTCAGAGAGGCTATTAAGTTAGCTTATGTCGGTGCAGGTAGGGCCATCCCAGAAGGTCTGAAGGCCTGTGATGGTGTGATATGCTATGTGGGTATCATTTTTGTGTATATTTCTATTTTACTTATTTTCATGGTCTCTTGTAGGAGTTATTTGCTAATTGATGAATGGCTATTGCTGCCATCTGATATCAGCCCCCACAGTACTGTATTGTATGCCAATGACATGTTGACCTAGTTTGTTAACCCTGCTGTTTTGTTCGCATTTACTATACACTTGTAGTGTTCCGGGTCACTATGACCCGAACAGAACAGCAGGGTTAAAACAATGAGCCCCTGAGACCTTCCCCCTACTGACCTGTGAATGAGGGAGACTTGTAAATATCAGGGAGGTGACACACAGATGAGTCCTGTGTGGAATGATGATGTGTTCACAGGATCTCAGAGAGAAGAGTATATGGACTATGCTATCCTCTGTCTGCTGGATTGTTGGACTTTTATCCTGTTACTAAACTGCATTCGTGTTCTGGACTATTTTATCCTTTGTGCGGTGGATCGTTTATGGACCTTTCGTATTTTTGCATAAAGGTCATGGAATTGTTTTCTATACTCTAGCTCTGTTGATTTGTGTGGTACCGGAGGACCCCGTGACAAGGCCAGTTCCACAAGAGCCGTGGTGGCATCCTGGGCAGATGTCTCCATTGAACAGATTTGTAAGGCGGCCACATGGTCCTCCCCATCCACCTTCTATAGACACTACTGTATAGGCTGAATCTGTCTGCTTCCTCTGACTTCACGTTTGGGAGAAGGGTTCTACAAGCTGTGGTCCCTCCCTAAAATATAATAATCTGTAATAATCTGATGGTGCCATCATGGGTCACTGAAAAACACGGATATTACTTACCGGTAATGTTTTTTTTCACAACCCATGATGGCACCCTTATATTCCCTCCCTGTTTAATCACTCTTTTGATCGGTGGATCTTTGTTTTGTTCATACACCCTTTTTTGGTGTTGGTGGATGTTAAGGATGAATAGGAGAATAGATGTATGATTTATGTGTGCACACTAACCTAGGAGTTTCCTCATGTGCTCTGTAAACCAACTGATGCAGAGTGAAGAGCCATCCTTTTTATCTTGAAGGTTTCCTGTCCTTGAAGGGCAGATCCCCTCGCTCGTGGTGCTGTCATGGGTTACGAAAAAAACACATTACCGGTAAGTGATATCCGTGTTTACCTCACGTGAAGCGGTCTAACATTTTGGGCCCAATTTTTATTTTGGTTCTTTATCTTCTTTTAAGATGTGTTTAAACCGGATATAGTTTTAGGTCAAATTTCTGCAAAAATGTGAAAAACTCTGAAGGGTTTACAAACTTTAAAGAACCACTGTACCTACTATAACACTGCTCCTATATACAAGAATATAACGACTATAATACTGCCCTATATGTACCAGAATATAACTACTATAATACTGCCCCCTATGTACCAGAATATAACTACTATAATACTGCCCCCTATGTACCAGAATATAACTACAATAATACTGCCCCCTATGTACAAGAATATAACTACTATAATACTGCTCCTATGTACCAGAATATAACTACTATAATACTGCCCCTATGTACAAGAATATAACTACTATAATACTGCCCCCTATGTACAAGAATATAACTACTATAATACTGCTCCTATGTACCAGAATATAACTACTATAATACTGCCCCTATGTACAAGAATATAACTACTATAATACTGCTCCTATGTACCAGAATATAACTACTATAATACTGCCTCTATGTACCAGAATATAACTACTATAATACTGACCTTATGTACAAGAATATAACTACTATAATACTGACCTTATGTACAAGAATATAACTACTATAATACTGCTCCTATGGACAAGAATATAATTACAATAATACTGCCCCTATGTACAAGAATATAATTACAATAATACTGCTCCCTATATACAAGAATATAACTACTATAATACTGCTCCTATGTACAAGAATATAACTACTATAATACTGCTCCTATATACAAGAATATAACTACTATAATACTGTCCCTATGTACAAGAATATAACTACTATAATAGCACTATGTTATGGTGGCCTCTACTTCACCCACACTCCTTGCCCTGGCAATAAACATGATGGAGGAGTGGGCCTTCTCCTTCTCCTTTCTTCCAACTGTACCTTTAACACAATCCCACCTCTACCACACTGTCCGCATCTACTCCCCCTACAACCTCCAAAGGACCATCATATACCGACCTCAGGGCCCGACCACTGCCTTTATTGACCAATTCTCCACCTGGCTCCTTCACTTTCTCTCTGCTGACATTCCCACCATCATCATGGGTGATATCAACATCTCCATTGACACCCACGAGTCAGCAGCCTCCAAACTCCTGTCCCTTACTTCATCCTTTGGTACTCAGTGGTCCTCCTCAGCCACCCACACAGTCGGACACACATTAGACCTTGTCTTCACCCGTCTCTGCTCCCTATCTAACTTCACAACCTCTCCTCTCCCTCTATCTGACCACCATCTACTCACTTTCTCATCCCTGTGCTCCTCACCATGTCCAGCAACATGCGCACCCACGCAGGAACCTCGCACAGCTAGACACCCACACGCTCTCTGACTAGCATCCATATCCTCACTCCACGACACACACTGCCACTGCTTTCTACAATACCACTCTCGCAGCAGCTATGGACATGGTCGCCCCTGTCATGCATAGCAGAGTGCAACGAACAATTAGACAACCCTGGCACAATAACATCACTAAAAAGCTTCGGAAAGTATCAAGAATTGCAGAACGGCGTTGGAAGAAAACACATTCGCAAGATGATTTCACTGCACTCAAACAAGCAACACTGGCATTCAAATCAGCTCTCACCTCTGCTAAACAAGCCTACTTCACAACCCTCGTATCATCCTTATCCCACAACCCCAAACAGTTGTTCAACACTTAACTCCCTCCGCCGACCACTGCTCCCTCCGACTTCCCTAATCGTTGCCGAGGACTTTGCCCTGCACTTCAAAAGTAAGATCGACCAAACATGGCAAATCTTTGTCGTCAAACCACCACAACCCCTTAATATACCAGACCAATGCCCAAACCCCATAACTTCCCTCTCCAAAATCACTGAAGGGGAGCTTGGTCATCTTCTCTCCAAATCACACCTCACCACTCTGCACTTGACCCCATCCCATCCCACCTCCTCCCCAACCTCACCACCACACTAATCCCATCCCTAACCCATCTCTTCAACCTATAACTAACTTCTGGTACCCTCCCCACTGCTTCCAAACATGCCACAATCACACCTATCCTCAAAAAGCCATCCCTTGACCCAAGCGCTATGTCCAGCTACCGCCCCATATCTTTGCTTCCATTTGCATACAAACTCCTTGAGCAGCACGTCCATGCTGAACTTTCCTCTCACTTTGCATCTAACTCTCTCTTGGACAACCTACAATCTGGCTTCTGTCCCCACTATTCCACTGATACTGCCCTGACCAAAATAACTAACGACTTACTTACAGCCAAAGCTAACAGACATTTCTCTATACTCCTCCTAGACCTGTCCTCCGCCTTCGACACAGTTGACCACTGCTTCCTACTACAGATCCTCATCCTTTGGGGTCAAAGTTGACCACTGCTTCCTACTACAGATCCTCTCATCCTTTGGGGTCAAAGACCTCACCCTATCTTGGATCTCCTCATACCTTGCCAACCGCACATTTAGCGTTTCCTACTCCCATACTACCTCTTCATCTCACCCCCTCTCTGTTGGAGTCCCTCAAGGCTCTGTCCTAGAACCCTTACTCTTCTTAATCTATACACTCGGCCTGGGACAACTCATAAGGTCCTATGGCTTCCTTTACCATCTATATGCCGATGACACTCAGATCTACCTCTCTGGCACAGATGTCACCTCTCTGCTCTCCAGAATCCCTGAGTGTATCAGCCATATCCTCCTTCTCCTCTCGCTTCCTCAAGGTCAATGTGGACAAATCTGAACTCATTATCTTTCCTCCATCACGCATATCTTCCCTACCTGATCTATCTATCAAAATAAATGAAATTACACTTCCCCTGTCCCCAAAATCCACTGCCTCGGAGTAACCCTGGACTCTGCCTTGTCCTTCAAACCGCACATCCAAGCTCTCGCCACCTCTTGTCGCCTCCAGCTCAAAAATATTTCCAGAATCCGTCCTTTTCTCAACCCACACTCTACCAAAATGCTTGTGCATGCCCTAATCATCTCCCGCCTCGACTACTGCAACATCCTCCTCTGTGGCCTACCTTCTAACACTCCTCGCACCCCTCCAGTCCATCCTTAACTCTGCTGCCCAACTAATTAATCTCTCTCCTCGCTACACTCCTGCTTCCCCTATTTGCAAATCCCTTCACTGGCTCCCAATTTCCCAGCGTATCCAGTTTAAATTACTAACACTGATCTACAAAGCCATCTGTAACCTTTCTCCTCCATTTATTTCCACACTAATCTCTCAATATCTTCCCTCAAGTAATCTCCGGTCCTCCCAAGACCTCCTCCTCTCCTCCACGCTTATTCGCTCCTCACCCAATCGTCTCCAAGACTTCTCCTGACTATCCCCCATCCTCTGCGCCCCAACACGTCCAGTTATCAACCACATTTTGATCCTTCAAAAGAAACCTGAAAACCCACCTCTTCAAGGAAGCTTACAGGCTGTAATGACCACACGGCCACCTCAACACCATTGGAGCTACTGCAACCCTCGACCTACTGTCTCCTTTCCCATAATCCTGTAGAATGTAAGCCCGCAAGGGCAGCGTCCTCTTCCCTCTGTACCAGTCTGTCATTGTTAGTTTTGTCTACTGTAAGTGATATTTGTATTTTGATGTAACCCCTTCTCATGTTCAGCACCATGGAATTAATAGTGCTATATAAATAAATAATAATACTATAATACTGTCCCCCATGTACAAGAATATAACTACTATAATACTGCTCCCTATGTACAAGAATATAACTACTATAATACTGGTCCCTATGTACAAGAATATAACTACTATAATACTGCCCCTATGTACAAGAATATAACTACTATAATACTGCCCCTATGTACAAGAATATAACTACTATAATACTGCCTCTATGTACAAGAATATATCTACTATAATACTGCTCCTATGTACAAGAATATAACTACTATAATACTGCTCACTATGTACAGGAATATAACTACTATAATACTGCCCCTATGTACAAGAATATAACTACTATAATACTGCTCCTATGTACAAGAATATAACTACTATAATACTGCCTCTATGTACAAGAATATATCTACTATAATACTGCTCCTATATACAAGAATATAACTACTAGAATACTGCTCCTATATACAAGAATATAACTACTATAATACTGCTCCCTATGTACAAGAATATAACTACTATAATACTGCTCCTATGTACAAGAATATAACTACTATAATACTGCTCCTTAGTTCAAGAATATAACTACTATAATACTGCTCCTATGTACAAGAATATAACTACTATAATACTGCTCCTATGTACAAGAATATAACTACTATAATACTGCTCCTATGTACAAGAATATAACTACTATAATACTGCTCCTATGTACAAGAATATAACTACTATAATACTGCTCCTATGTACAAGAATATAACTACTATAATACTGCCCCTATGTACAAGAATATAACTACTATAATACTGCCCCTATGTACAAGAATATAACTACTATAATACTGCCCCTATGTACAAGAATATAACTACTATAATACTGCCCCTATGTACAAGAATATAACTACTATAATACTGCCCCTATGTACAAGAATATAACTACTATAATACTGCCCCTATGTACAAGAATATAACTAGTACTAGATGGTGGCTGATTGTAACGCATTGGGTATTCTAGAATATGTATGCGTAGTGTGTAGCACAGCCCACGCAGTACATTGCGCAGCCCACGTAGTACATTGCGCAGCCCACGTAGTACATTGCGCAGCCATGTAGTATATAGCAATGTGGGCATCATATCCCTGTTAAAAAAAAAAAAATTAAAATAAAAAAGTTATATACTCACCTTCCATTGGCCCCCGGATCGAAGCGGTTACCGACGCTCCTCGTGTGCTTCGGGCTCAAGAGTGCATTGCGGTCTCGCGAGATGATGACGTAGCGGTCTCGCGAGATCTCAATGCATGGAGCGGTTACCGGAGCGTTGCGAGGAGCGGGAAAGGCCTGTTGTGGATCCAAAGGGCTGACGCACGGTGAGTATATAACGATTTTTTATTTTTTTTATTACTTTTTCCAATAGATTTTTTTACTATTGATGCCGCAGCGTTAAGGGAGTGCGTTACACTGCGGCATAACGCGCTCCGTTAGCGCTGCCATTAACCCTGTGTGAGCGCTGACTGGAGGGGAGTACGGAGCGGGCACTGATTGCTGGGAGGAAGGAACGGCCTTATTGCCGCCGGACTGCGCCCGTCGCTGATTGGTCGTGGCAGTGGTCGTGGGCGTTTTTGCCACGACCAATCAGCGACTTGGATTCCATGACCGACAGAGGCCGCGACCAATGAATGAAAATCGCCGTGTCTGCATTTGTCTTTTGTACTATTTTTTTATGACAAATTTTCATTCCTGTGAATCACTGACCTAATATTTAGTTGTTACCCCACAGTTTTTTTTAGAACGGCTTCACATCTATGTTGTGTAGAGTCACCAACTTCTGGCCCCGGTCACCCGTTATTCCAGCCCAGGATGCTTGGACTACATCCCACAATTTTTTGCTATTTGTTGGTTTTGCCTCAGGAACAGCATTTTTGATGTCACCCACAAGTGTCTATAGCAGTGTTCCCCAAGTTCGGTCCTCAAGAGCCACCAAGAGGTCGTGTTTTCTAGATTTCCTTAGTATGGCCCAGATGATGGAATTATTGCCTGTCTAGATGATGGAATTCTCACCTGGGCAATACTAAGGCAATCCTGAAAACATGACCCGTTGGTGGCTCTTGAGGACCGACCTTGGGGAACACTGGTCTATAGGATTAAGGTGCGGGGATTGGGCTGGCTGCTCCAGAACCTCAATTTTGTTGGACTGGAACCAAGATTTTACTCATTTACTGGTGTTTAGTGTCACTGTCTTGTTGAAATCCCCATTTCAAGGGCATAACCTCTTCAGTGTAAGGCAACATGACCTCTCCAAGTATTCTACTATCTGCAGACTGGTCCATGATCTCCGGTATGCGGCAAATAGGCCCGGCCCCATAGTAAGAGAAACCTTTCCATATCACGATGCTTCACCACCAGGCTTCACGGTCTTCAGAGTGTATTGTGGCCTGAATGTAGAGTTTGGAGGTCGTCTGATGAACGTTCTGCGGCACTTGGACCCCAAAAGAACAATTTTACTTTCTTCAGTCCACAAAATGTTTCTCCATTTCTCTTTAGGCCGGTTGATGAGTTCTTTGGCAATTTGTATCCGCTTCAGTATATGTCTTTTTTTTCTAACAGTGGGACTTTGCGGGGACTTCTTGGTAACAGATTAGTGTCACGCAGGCATCTTCTATCTGTCACAGGTCACGCGAGACTGTCTGTGATCATCCTGGAGCCGATCATTGGCTGAGCCTTTGTGATTCCATCCATTAGAATGGTCGTCTTACGTTTTCTTCCACATCTCTCTGGTTTGGCTTTCCATTGTAAAGCATTGTAGATCATTTTAGCTGAACAGCCGATCATTGTCTGCACCTTTTACCCTCTCCCAATCAACTTTTTAATCAAAGTATGCTGTTCTTCTGAAAAATGTCTCAAACGACCCATATTTCTCAGGCTTTCAAGGAGAAATGCATGTCCAACATGACCTGGGTACACCCTTAGATAAGGGCCACCAGATTCACACCTATTCACAGAATGATGGACCTCCACCCTCGTACACTACTGTATTACTATGTACGTGTCTCCTGACATAACCATCTGCTTCTATGTAAAAGAACTCCTGCCACTTCTTGTTGGCACACACGTTATACAGGATGTCTCACAATTCTCCCCTATTATAACGACGAGAGATGAGTAGATCTATCCACTGTGATTAAACTAAAAGTTCCATTTCTAGAAATTCTCTGGTCCTGAGGTAGGCTATCACAGTCACTATAAAAGATAGAAGCAGCAGCCATTTAAGGATTTTACACCATAGAGATAGGTGCACATCATGAGGACCGAAAAAGAACTACGGTAATCTGACTGTGCTCTACTACTGACATGCTGAAACAGTTCGAAAATGGGAGTGATGGTTTCAATCGGAGATTAATAATACAAAGATTATGATACAGGCAAGTGTAGGACCTGCAGAGTCAGTGTGACTGAATAGTGAGCTGCAGAATGTGACTGTGTACTTCCCTAAGCACAGAATCTTCATTGTGTGACTGTGAATAAGGAGGCGCTGGACCTGCAGAGTCAGTGTGATTGTTAATAGGGATGTTCTGGTCCTGCAGAGTCAGTGTAATTGTGAATAGGGATGTTCTGGTTCTGCAGAGTCAGTGTAATTGTGAATAGGGATGTTCTGGTTCTGCAGAGTCAGTGTAATTGTGAATAGGGAGGTTCTGATCCTGCAGTCAGTGTAATTGTGAATAGGGAGGTGCTGGTCCTGGAGTCAGTGTGATTGTGAAGAGGTAGATGCTGGTCCTGCAGTCACTGTAACTTCGAAGAGGGAGGTGCTGGTCCTGCAGAGTCAGTGTAATTGTGAATAGGTAGATGCTGGTCCTGCAGAGTCAGTGTAATTGTGAATAGGTAGATGCTGGTCCTGCAGAGTCAGTGTAACTGCGAATAAGAAGGTTCTGATCCTGCAGTCAGTGTAATTGTGAATAGGGAGGTGCTGGTCCTGGAGTCAGTGTGATTGTGAAGAGGTAGATGCTGGTCCTGCAGTCACTGTAACTGCGAATAGGAAGGTTCTGATCCTGCAGTCAGTGTTATTGTGAATAGGGAGGTGCTGGTCCTGCAGAGTCAGAGTAACTGCGAATAGGAAGGTTCTGATTCTGCAGTCAGTGTAATTGTGAAAAGGGAGGTGCTTGTCCTGGAGCCAGTGTGATTGTGAAGAGGTAGATGCTGGTCCTGCAGCGTCACTGTAACTGCGAAGAGGAAGGTTCTGATCCTGCAGAGTCAGTGTAATTGTGAATAGAAAGGTGCTGGTCCTGGAGTCAGTGTGATTGTGAAGAGGTAGATGCTGGTCCTGCAGAGTCAGTGTAACTGCGAATAGGAAGGTTCTGATCCTGCAGTCAGTGTTATTGTGAATAGGGAGGTGCTGGTCCTGGAGTCAGTGTGATTGTGAAGAGGTAGATGCTGGTCCTGCAGAGTAATTGTGAATAGGGAGGTGCTGGTCCTGCAGAGTCAGTGTAATTGTGAATAGGGAGGTGCTGGTCCTGCAGAGTCAGTGTAATTGTGAATAGGTAGATGCTAGTCCTGCAGAGTCAATCTAATTGTGAATAGGTAGATGTTGGTCCTGCAGAGTCAGTGTAATTGTGAATAGGGAGGTGCTGGTCCTGCAGAGTCAGTGTAATTGTGAATAGGTAGATGCTAGTCCTGCAGAGTCAATCTAATTGTGAATAGGTAGATGTTGGTCCTGCAGAGTCAGTGTAACTGCGAATAGGAAGGTTCTGATCCTGCAGAGTCAGTGTAATTGTGAATAGGGAGGTGCTGGTCCTGGAGTCAGTGTGATTGTGAAGAGGTAGATGCTGGTCCTGCAGAGTCAGTGTAACTGTGAATAGGAAGGTTCTGATCCTGCAGTCAGTGTAATTGTGAATAGGTAGATGCTGGTCCTGCAGAGTCAGTGTAACTGCAAATAGGGAGTCCTGGAGTCAGTGTGACCGATTTGATTCATCACACAGCTTAATTCCCCTCTATACTAATTTTGCACCTACAGAAATTTTGTGAAACCAAGGCTTGTGTGTCACAGAAAGTATGCTTCCTAGCTTGTTCGTTTTCTTTGTTCAGTTCCTTGTATTAGTCCAATATTACTCCCATCCAAGCTTAAAAAGTGTGACACTGCAGCGTGTCGTTACATACACTGTTACTTTTCGTTTGAAATCACTTAAACACATGTGAAAGGCTGTGTTCACGTTAAAGAGCTCAAAAAGGCTTAAACACAGTCCTAGGAAGCTCGAGTGTTACACATATCTTCAGAGCAACTAGAGGCGTTCCGTATTGAGGTTTGTTTTTTTTTAGAAAATTTATCTGAGGACAGATCCGGACTTCACCCCTCGCTGGAGGGAAAGTACTATAGACCTCAGAGGGGTAAAGTGGGTTGAGGGTGTTCCTCCATTGTACGTGAACATTCATCCCTTCAGCTGGTGGCCATTCCCAAACATATGATTTCACAAATATAGACACATATGGATATATGTTGAATAGCTGCTATGTGTCAGGAGTCATGACAGAGGGAGAAGGAAAAGCCGTTACGCACATCTTCAATGCCTTCCAGCGATGCAACTCACGTGGTCTCGTTTAGTCCTACAGTGATGTCACATCCATAATTTATAGACCTCTGCAACTAATCACTGTCCATAAGGTTCAATCCTGCCAAAATGTAACCCCTGAGGACAGAACATCATCGGTGTAGGACCAGCAAATACCACCAGAGGAAATTACTGGAGCACTGTGAGATAAAATGACTTATTTTAAATTCTATTTACTGTTTATACACGACTATAAGCCGAGGCACCTAATTTTACCAGAAAAAATTGGGAAAACGTATTAATTCGAGAATAAGCCTGGTATGCATTGTTCCCTTATCACCATCCTGGTATACATGGGCCCCCTCATCCCCATCTTGGTATACATAGGGATTAGGTGGCCATCTTGGTACGCACGGCTTCCTCATCCCCATCCTGGTACGCACGGCTTCCTCATCCCCATCCTGGTACGCACGACCCCCTCATCCCCATCCTGGTACGCACGGCTTCCTCATCCCCATCCTGGTACGCACGGCTTCCTCATCCCCATCCTGGTACGCACGGCCCCCTCATCCCCATCTTGGTACGCACGGCCCCCTCATCCCCATCCTGGTACGCACGGCCCCCTCATCCCCATCCTGGTACGCACGGCCCCCTCATCCCCATCCTGGTACGCACGACCCCCTCATCCCCATCCTGGTACGCACGACCCCCTCATCCCCATCCTGGTACGCACGGCCCCCTCATCCCCATCCTGGTATGCACACTCATCCCTATCCTGGTACGCACGGCCCCCTCATCCCCATCCTGGTACGCACGGCCCCCTCATCCCCATCCTGGTACGCACGGCCCCCTCATCCCCATCCTGGTACGCACGGCCCCCTCATCCCCATCCTGGTACGCACGGCCCCCTCACCCCCATCCTGGTATGCACAGACTCATCCCTATCCTGGTATGCACGGCCCCCTCATCCCCATCCTGGTACGCACGGCCCCCTATCAGAAAAGCATTAAAAAAAAACCAAACACATTCTACTTACCGTCCCTGCGCTCCCTCGCAGCATCTTGTTCCGATGCCAGGAGCTGCAGCAACCGGGCAATCATGTGTCTTCGCTACTTAAAGGGAACCAGTCACCAGGAATACGAGTTATGGCCACCACCTTTCAGGGCCTATATACATAATTCTATAATGCTGTATATTGGCCCCCTCCCGACCTGTAAGAGAAGAAAAATAACTTATTATACTCACCTGAGGAGCGGTGTGGTCCAATGGGTGTTGCTGGTCTTGGCCTCCCATCTTCTTGCGATCGCCGTCCTCCTGCTTGCTTCATGTGGATGACGCGCCCCTATGTCATCCAATCTCCTCGGCATCGTGCTCCTGCCAAGCTTTCTTCTCTGCTCTGCAGTGCACAGGCTCTGTGAAAGGTCAAAGAGCCCCGGCGCCTGCATACTGCAGTACTTTGCTCTTCCCTCAACAGGTCAAAGTACGCCTGCGCCGGAGCGCAGTGCCGAGGAGATTGTGTGGATGACGTAGGGACAAGTCATCCACACAAACCAAGGAGAGCATCACAAGAAGGGAGGCGCCGGACCAAGACTAGCGACGCCCATCGGACCACCCCGCAGGTAAGTATGTTATTTTTCTTCTCGTACAGGTCAGGCCGGGTGCAGATCTATAGCATTATAGAACGTGTTTATCAGCCCTGAAAGGTAGTGGCTTTACTTCATATTGCCAAAACTGGTGACAGGTTCCCTTTAAGGGAATGAATATTCACTTCCCTCCACACCCATGGGAGTGGAGAGAAGTGTAAATCCATTTCTGTTAAGCAGCAGGCACACATGACCGCCCGGCTGAGACTGTGCATGCTATTACAGAGAAATATTCACTGCCAGGGCAGTGAATAATCATTTCTCTTTAGCTGCGGGCACAGGCATTAGTCGCAGCAGCCGGCTCCTATCTCCAGTGACACGCTGTCGCTCCCCCACCATCTTCTGGGACAATGAGTATAAGCTGAGGGGGTATTTTCAGCACAAAATAATATGCTGAAAAACCCGGCTTATACTAGAGTATATATGGCAAATTCTGGACCGCCCCTTTAATAAAAGCTCATACCTGATGGACAGGGAATAGTGTCATTATTACTGGTTGTCTGGGGCAGTAATTATTAAGTTCTCAATTGCAACCATATATCATTCGCTTCATAATTGGGCAATTTTTCATTTCCTTTACTTCCCACCCCCCTTCTTCTAAGAACCATGTCTTTTTTTTAATCGCTGTATCACACCTTTTTTTTGCGGAACAAGGTTGCAGTGTTGAATAATTCCATTCATTTTACTATAGAATGTGCCAGAAAATAGGAAAAAAAAATCAAGTGTGATGAAATGATTGCAAAAAAAAAATGCAATTAAAAAAAGGTGAAAAAAAAAAAAAAAAAATTGGCATGTGTTTATTTTCTTAGCCACTTAGTTTTTGGTGAGGGCAGGCTTTTCACGTGGCGAGCAGTCACTTTCACCTCTGCCGTTTTTAGATACATACAGTGGGTGAAATAAGTATTTTAACACGTCACCAATTTTCTAATATATTCCTAAAGGTGCTACTAACATGAAACTAGATATCCATAGAACTTTATGAACACCAACTGTCATCTCAGTACTAGGGAAAATGTATTCGGCTAAGGCTACGTTCACATTTGCGTTGTGTGGGGCTGAGTCAGCGACGCAACGCACAACGCAAACAAGAACGCATGCAAAACGCATAGTTTTGCGACGCATGCGTCCTTTTTTTGCCGGATTTTGGACCCAAAAAAATGCATCTTGCTGCGTCCTCTGCGCCCTAATGCTTGCGGCAAAAAAGACGTATGCATCGCAAAACACGTGCAAACGCATGTCCATGCACCCCCATGTTAAATATAGGGGAGCATGCGTCACCGCGGCTGCCCCGACGCAGCCCGGCAGAACGCAAATATGAACGTAGCCCAAGACAGATTGGTGCAGACAAGATTCTATAAAGGGAGCAGCTCTGCCTCTAACTCCTCACTCCACTCTCCATAGAATCTTATCAGCACCAACTGTCCTCTGGAGGGAGGGGCTCTGCCTCTAGCTCCTCCCTCCACTCCATAGAATCTTATCAACACCAACTGTCACCTGTGGAGGGAGGGGCTCTGCCTCTAGCTCCTCCCTCAATAGAATCTTATCAGCACCGTCATCTGGAGTGGCTCTGCCTCTAGCTCCTCCCACCATAGAATTTTAGCACCAACTGTCACCTGTGGAGGGAGGGGCTCTGCCTCTAGCTCCTCCCTCCACTCTGTAGAATCTTATCAGCACCAATTGTCATCTGTGGAGGGAGGGGCTCTGCCTTTAGCTCCTCTCTCCACAGGATCTTCGCACCAACTGTCCTCTGTGGAGGGAGGGGCTCTGCCTACAGCTCTTCCCTCTAATCTTAGCGTCAACTGTGGAGGGAGGGGCTCTGCCTCTAGCTCCTCCCTCCACCAACTGTCACCTGTGGAGGGAGGGGCTCTGCCTCTAGCTCCTCCCTCCACTCTCCATAGAATCTTATCAGCACCAATTGTCATCTGTGGAGGGAGGGGCTCTGCCTTTAGCTCCTCTCTCCACAGGATCTTCGCACCAACTGTCCTCTGTGGAGGGAGGGGCTCTGCCTACAGCTCTTCCCTCTAATCTTAGCGTCAACTGTGGAGGGAGGGGCTCTGCCTCTAGCTCCTCCCTCCACCAACTGTCACCTGTGGAGGGAGGGGCTCTGCCTCTAGCTCCTCCCTCCACTCTCAATAGAATCTCAGCAGCACCAACTGTCCTCTCTGCTCTCAGGTAATGGGAAAATCCACCTTCACTGAATACAGAATTTATCCAAGACTTGAGAATGAAATATCAGTCCTGGAGAACAGAGAAGTGGATTTCTTTGATGAGATATCAGACATTTGCTTATTTTCCTGTGTATTAATGACTTATGAAATAAAAACAATGCATACACTTCTAGCCTCAGCATTCACCAGCAGCTGGCGGCTGAGCCCGCATCATACACCCTATGTGACCGGAGGACGAGCACTACTTGTTCAGGAAAGGGTGCCCGTTATGTACCGAATATCTGCGCTCCTTTATTCCTGGAGAGCGCGGAGATTCTGCTGGATAAACTCGTGGCTTATCTCAGTGTGCACAGAGCCCGAGAACCCAATCCAGATCTATAGGTCATGGAAAGCAAAATCTATTTATAAAAATTAGGAAAGAGGATGGGTCGGAAGGAACCAGCGAGGGGGCAGCTAGCGAGAGGGCCCGTTGCTGGCGAGATTGGTCGATGTTACAGGATTTAAAGAGGACATTGGTTATAAAGCAAGATAACTTTACGCAGTGCCACTCTTGGCGAGTCCTGGGATCGCATGTAGATTGCCGTGACTGCCAGAGGCGGGCGTCAGTGGTTTTCATTTTATAGGGAGCGCTGCACTGATTTAGCAGATCATTGTTGGCTTCTGAACATCATATCACCCAACATCTATTTTTGTCATTTTATTAGTTAATTTAAGAGGGAACCAGTCATCAGATTTTTCCCATTTTATCCAAACACACCACAATTCTCAAACTTTTCCATCACTTCCTTACAACTCCTCTCTCGCTCCACTGCAGTCACACACATGAAAAGACCCGTCCTGGTAATGACTGCCGGGTGGTCCAGAGGGCACTGCTCTTTGTGCCCACAAACACTGCCCCCTCCGCCTGCGGTTGACGTCATCGCTCTCAGCGTCGGGCACATCTTACGCGGGCACAGACTAATTCCTACCTTACGCTGGTCCCCCGACATCTGCCCGGCTCCGTGGAGGACATCTCAGTTAGCGTTTACCCTTAATAGTGTGCATCTCCTGCAGTTGCAAAACTAAAACTCCCACCATACACAGCCAGATACAGGTTGTCCGGGCATGATGGGAGCTGTGGTTTTGCATCGACTGGAGAGTTGACGAAGGGGTCAACCATGTCAGAGCAGAAAAGTGTTTGAATGCACAAAGTCGGTGGCCGAGAACGGTCTGAAGATGCGATCGTAGGGAACAGAGAAAAACGAGGAGCCGGGAAAGTGCAGGCAGACAGTTATAGGGTCTTTGCTTGGCCAAGATGCCAATATGGCAGGTCAAAAAGTAAAATACTATGAGTCTATGGCACAAAGGGCCAAGTGAAAAATGTAGGCATTGTACAAGATGCTAACGCCAGATGAAGCCTCTGCACTTGTGGTAAAGTTTTATCTCAGTCTTTTGCCATGAGGGAATGCTGGGGATTGTAGTTGCTCGAGGACAGAAGCGCTTGATAATTCATGGACCCTTTAGAACATTTCCGCATTATTTGGACCCAAGACTACAAGGATTTTCCTACAATTCATAAAAGTAGGGATAAAAAAAAACAAATCAATAAAAAAAAAAAACGGTCATCACTTATATGTGGACAATGATCTAATACCACACAAAGTGAACCATCTGGTGTCTTCAATCAATGGGATGACAATCAGGTGTGAGTGGGCGACCCGTTTAATTTAAGAACAGAGGAACTGTCAATGTGACATTAAGAAAACGAAGTGTATGATGGCACAAACGAGATTTCTGAGAACATTGGAAGAGTTGTTGATGCTCCTGAGGCTGTAAGAGGTTACGCCGTATCTCTGAAGGGTTTTGCCTCCACCAATCCACAGGCAGATTGTGTACAGATGGAGG
Source organism: Ranitomeya imitator (assembly GCF_032444005.1). Lineage (NCBI taxonomy): Eukaryota > Metazoa > Chordata > Amphibia > Anura > Dendrobatidae > Ranitomeya > Ranitomeya imitator. The sequence continues at coordinate 1,227,271,482 of NC_091282.1, forward strand.
AAATTCATGACTACTAACCTCCCCAGGAGGGATCGGCCAAGAAAGATCACCCCACCTTTAAAAGACCATGAGTTTATAAAGGAACCCAAGGTAAAAGCTCAGCAACTAAAGGCCTCTCACAAGAGCTAATGTTTTTGATTCCATCTCAGGAGGACAATGAACAATAATGAGTATCACAGGATTGCAAGGAGAAAGACACTGCTCAAAAAAAAACATAGCTGCCAGTCTGCAAATTACCAAACACCACCCGAACAAGCCAGAAGATACGGAGAGCTCCCTCTGTGTTTGGGACAGAAGGGACCAAAATAAAATATTGTTCAGGTAAACATGAAAGTCAATGAGATAAAGACAATCACAACATAAAACCTCCCTACATCGGTGACACACGATGGCGGCTGTATGGTTTTTCTGCATCTGGGCAAGTACAGCCACCATCAATGCTGGAACAATTCTGAATTATGCCAGTTGTTCCTTCAGAGAGGACGAGGACTAGAACTCTAGCGCCACCTACTGAAAGCAGCGATCCTAAAAAAAGTCATTATTGACTTGGGATAAAAGCCAAACCAGAGTCTCAATTTGCAGACATGGTGTTTCAGGGTGTTGCCCATCATCAGTGCTAAGTATGATTTGACTGGGTGAGAGGATCCGGACTGAGGTCTAAGAGATGACTTTTCTCCTTGTGGAGCGTGATAAGCCAAGGCTGGCATACGTCTGCTCACTCTGACATGCCAGGGTTGGCATTGTCCACAAGGAGAAAAAGCCCATCGACCCGAGTTACAGGGCTGTGGAGTCGGTAAGCCAAACCTTCAACTCCGACTCCTCAATTTCCATGACACCGGCTCAGACTCCAAGACTACCTCATACCAGGGCTGTGGAGTCGGTAAGCCAAACCTTCAACTCCGACTCCTCAATTTCCATGACACTGACTCCAAGACTACCTCATACCAGGGCTGTGGAGTCGGTAAGCCAAACCTTCAACTCCGACTCCTCAAGTTCCATGACACTGGCTGACTCCAACACTACCTCATACCAGGGCTATGGAGTCGGTAAGCCAAACCTTCAACTCCGACTCCTCAATTTCCATGACACTGGCTGACTGCAACACTACCTCATACCAGGGCTGTGGAGTCGGTAAGCCAAACCTTCAACTCCGACTCCTCAATTTCCATGTCACCGGCTGACTCCAACACTACCTCATACCAGGGCTGTGGAGTCGGTAAGCCAAACCTTCAACTCCGACTCCTCAATTTCCATGACACTGACTCCAACACTACCTCATACCAGGGCTGTGGAGTCGGTAAGCCAAACCTTCAACTCCGACTCCTCAATTTCCATGACACCGGCTGACTCCAACACTACTTCATACCAGGGCTGTGGAGTCGGTAAGCCAAACCTTCAACTACGACTCCTCAATTTCCATGACACCGGCTCTGACTCCAACTCCACCACAATGGACTCCGACTCCACAGTCCTGCCGAGTTATGCCAGAAAATTTTAACAAGAAAATGTCAAGACGTCTACTCGTGAGCTCAATCTTAGGAGGAACAAGACAACTACCTAAAACCACAAGATGTCCTACAAATAAATAGAGGTAACATTTTGGAATGGCCGAGTCACAGTAAGGACCTCAATCCTAAGAAATGTTGTCGAAGCAGCTGAAGAGAGCAGTCCGTGGGAAAAAAACACCGGTGAAGCTGTTTTGTAGAGAGGAGCGGGCTAAAATTCCACTAAGCCAATGTGCAGGACTGATCAGCACAATTGCTGCACAAAGGTTCACTTACTTTTAACACTCCCAGACAAGTGATATTTGAGCACTTTTCTGATATTTTCGTCGAATTTTGGCAGAAATGTGGAAAGTTCCGAAGAGTTCAGAAACTTTCAGACACCGCTGCGCGTGAAGGTGGACGCAGGCGACAGTCCTAATGCACACTAGGAAGCGCTGCAGCCCCCAACACCAAGCACACAGACACGTACAATGATCAGGCGGCTTTATTTTTGTTTTCTTCTGTCTGCGGCCTTTCCGTATCACGTGATAAGACAATGGGAGCCAGAGGCAGTGATCGAAGACGGTAGCTTATTGGTGTCTCTGAGCGGCTCTGTGCAGTACAATCATTGCGGATAGACGGCAGGGGGCAGAGACGGCCCCTGGATCGGAGGTTTTCGGACACCCCTGTCCATGGTCTAGATTACCAGTGATATCGCAGTCTGGATCATGGAAAGCTCAGACCTGCATCGTCTTGTAAGGAGGCGAGGCCAACCAGATGGCAGAGGGGTCTCCATCTCCGAGAGCATGGCACAGCCATGCCGGTGGGGGGGATGGCGGGCCCCTCGCACGAGAGCGGCCCTGTAACATCATTGAGAATCAGGCAAGACGCATAGCTTAGTGTTTTCTGAGAAATCACGGCTGGCGATGAGGAGGCAGAGCGGCGGTCGGTGGGGAGGGCGGACGACGGACAATGTCCACATTGCAAGCAGCTGAAGCAGAGAGAAATGTGGCCCCCGGGAAAGGGGCCGCCAAACACTGAACCCAAAAAAAAAAAAACACGTCAGGTACACCTGTTATCCTGAGAGACACTGGGAAAAAAAAACCTAAACAAAAAAAAAACCCTCTTGCACCTCGAGCTGATGTAAATGGCACTGAAATGAACGCCCCCCCACCCCGAATACAACCGGAGTAGCCACCGTCACACCGGCGCGGGGCCAATGTGCCTCCGATATTGGCGGGTCGGAGAGGCAGGGACAGACGGCAAGTAGACGCTGCAGAATCTTCTGTCGATCCGGTGTTTCCATGAAGGTTGCACCCACCTTTACAGAAGGGACGAAAAAATAACCAAGAACCTGAAGTCCGACAAGTAGCCCACCACAACCAGATGCTGTGTGGGGGGAGGGGATGGAGACGCCTGGAGGACGGCCCCCGAGGAGAAGGTGCTCGAGTCACAGTGTCGAGCCGCCCCGATAATCCACCTCCCCCACGGGGAATTTTTTTTTATATTTTTTTGTGCAGCTTTGTCCTGAAGATTAAGGAAAACAGTCTTTTTTGTCTTTTTTTTCTGTTTTGATTTTAAAAATTGAATGTAAATGTTCAATACTTCACTCCGGGGACAAACTCCTTCGCATCGGGGTTCAAGTTACTTTTGCTCTGATAGAAAGAAAGAAAATAAAAATATATAAAAATAAATATAAGACATAAATAAAGAAATAAATAAATATACACACACACAATACATGGAAGCTGTACAGCATTCACCACAGCCGAATAGTGAGCGCAGCTCTGGGGTATAATACAGGATGTAACTCAGGATCAGTAATGTAATGTATGTACACAGTGACTGCACCAGCAGAATAGTGAGTGCAGCTCTGGAGTATAATACAGGATGTAACTCAGGATCAGTAATGTAATGTATGTACACAGTGACTGCACCAGCAGAATAGTGAGTGCAGCTCTGGAGTATAATACAGGATGTAACTCAGGATCAGTAATGTAATGTATGTACACAGTTACTACACCAGCAGAATAGTGAGTGCAGCTCTGGGGTATAATACAGGATGTAACTCAGGATCAGTAATGTAATGTATGTACACAGTGACTACACCAGCAGAATAGTGAGTGCAGCTCTGGGGTATAATACAGGATGTAACTCAGTATCAGTAATGTAATGTATGTACACAGTGACTGCACCAGCAGAATAGTGAGTGCAGCTCTGGAGTATAATACAGGAGGTAACTCAGGATCAGTAATGTAATGTATGTACACAGTGACTGCACCAGCAGAATAGTGAGTGCAGCTCTGGAGTATAATACAGGAGGTAACTCAGGATCAGTAATGTAATGTATGTACACAGTGACTACACCAGCAGAATAGTGAGTGCAGCTCTGGAGTATAATACAGGATGTAACTCAGGATCAGTAATGTAATGTATGTACACAGTGACTACACCAGCAGAATAGTGAGTGCAGCTCTGGAGTATAATACAGGATGTAACTCAGGATCAGTAATGTAATGTATGTACACAGTGACTACACCAGCAGAATAGTGAGTGCAGCTCTGGGGTATAATACAGGATGTAACTCAGGATCAGTAATGTAATGTATGTACACAGTGACTGCACCAGCAGAATAGTGAGTGCAGCTCTGGAGTATAATACAGGATGTAACTCAGAATCAGTAATGTAATGTATGTACACAGTGACTGCACCAGCAGAATAGTGAGTGCAGCTCTGGAGTATAATACAGGATGTAACTCAGGATCAGTAATGTAATGTATGTACACAGTGACTGCACCAGCAGAATAGTGAGTGCAGCTCTGGGGTATAATACAGGATGTAACTCCGTATCAGTAATGTAATGTATGTACACAGTGACTATACCAGCAGAATAGTGAGTGCAGCTCTGGGGTATAATACAGGATGTAACTCAGGATCAGTAATGTAATGTATGCACACAGTGACTGCACCAGCAGAATAGTGAGTGCAGCTCTGGAGTATAATACAGGATGTAACTCAGGATCAGTAATGTAATGTATGTACACAGTGACTGCACCAGCAGAATAGTGAGTACAGGTCTGGAGTATAATACAGGATGTAACTCAGGATCAGTAATGTAATGTATGTACACAGTGACTGCACCAGCAGAATAGTGAGTGCAGCTCTGGAGTATAATACAGGAGATAGCTCAGGATCAGTAATGTAATGTATGTACACAGTGACTGCACCAGCAGAATAGTGAGTGCAGCTCTGGAGTATAATACAGGATGTAACTCAGGATCAGTAATGTAATGTATGTACACAGTGACTACACCAGCAGAATAGTGAGTGCAGCTCTGGAGTATAATACAGGATGTAACTCAGGATCAGTAATGTAATGTATGTACACAGTGACTGCACCAGCAGAATAGTGAGTGCAGCTCTGGGGTATAATACAGGATGTAACTCCGTATCAGTAATGTAATGTATGTACACAGTGACTATACCAGCAGAATAGTGAGTGCAGCTCTGGGGTATAATACAGGATGTAACTCAGGATCAGTAATGTAATGTATGCACACAGTGACTGCACCAGCAGAATAGTGAGTGCAGCTCTGGAGTATAATACAGGATGTAACTCAGGATCAGTAATGTAATGTATGTACACAGTGACTGCACCAGCAGAATAGTGAGTACAGGTCTGGAGTATAATACAGGATGTAACTCAGGATCAGTAATGTAATGTATGTACACAGTGACTGCACCAGCAGAATAGTGAGTGCAGCTCTGGAGTATAATACAGGAGATAGCTCAGGATCAGTAATGTAATGTATGTACACAGTGACTGCACCAGCAGAATAGTGAGTGCAGCTCTGGAGTATAATACAGGATGTAACTCAGGATCAGTAATGTAATGTATGTACACAGTGACTACACCAGCAGAATAGTGAGTGCAGCTCTGGAGTATAATACAGGATGTAACTCAGGATCAGTAATGTAATGTATGTACACAGTGACTGCACCAGCAGAATAGTGAGTGCAGCTCTGGAGTATAATACAGGAGATAGCTCAGGATCAGTAATGTAATGTATGTACACAGTGACTGCACCAGCAGAATAGTGAGTGCAGCTCTGGGGTATAATACAGGAGATAGCTCAGGATCAGTAATATAATGTATGTACACAGTGACTGCACCAGCAGAATAGTGAGTGCAGCTCTGGGGTAATGTTGATGCCATTGATATTACACAGTTGTGATGCCTCCTGGTGCTTTTTATGAGACTGTACAGATGGGTAGAAGGGCAGCATATGAAAATGTGATAACATGCCAATGTAAATAGTAAAATGTCTTTTTGTTGCGGAGTCTTTGAGAAAAGGATGTGTGCCCCGCGATGTGCCCCTCAGACTAGGGTCAGTTTGCGTCGTACCCCTTGTGCCAGGTTACCCTGACGGCATGGAGTGCAGCACTCACCAGAATGTCCTCCGAACTGTGAATGTCGTTGACTGTGAGACCATTTAACTGCTGCTGCAACTGCCCCACTCCCTGCGGCAAATCGCGCGACGGGATGAACCAGTCCTGATCCTCCTCGTCCAACATCTCCTGGAAGCAGCGGTCCAGAAACTCCTGCTCCTGTAATTCTTCCTCCACCTAAAGGGTAAGACAGGGTGATGGAGCATGTGCCGAATCCGGGGGGATCCTGTGCAGCGCGGCCCACCTCCCCCAGTGCTGCTGTGGAGGGGGATCCTGACAACTTGTGCTGCTGATGTGACCGCCAGCTATAATACTGCAGATGGCTCAGCAGCTAGTCAGCGCCTGCCGGACTGTCCAGCCACCAACCGAGGCGCCGACCAATGTAAAGGGAAGCCGTCATCAGGGTGGGGCTGCCCAAACCTCCAGTCCGGCTACTCAGTCATTCACACAGAGTCTGGGGACAGGGACTGCAGCTGTGGGCAGCCTGGTCTGAGCTGGGGCATACACACACACATGGCTCTGCTACGTGGCCCCAGACACACACACCCGGCTCTGCTACGTGGCCCCAGACACACACACCCGGCTCTGCTACGTGCCTCCAGACACACACACACCCGGCTCTGCTACGTGCCCCCAGACACACACACACACCCGGCTCTGCTACGTGCCCCCAGACACACACACACGGCTCTGCTACGTGGCCCCAGACACACACACCCGGCTCTGCTACGTGCCCCCAGACACACACACATGGCTCTGCTACGTGGCCCCAGACACACACACCCGGCTCTGCTACGTGCCCCCAGACACACACACACCCGGCTCTGCTACGTGCCCCCAGACACACACACCCGGCTCTGCTACGTGCCCCCAGACACACACACCCGGCTCTGCTACGTGCCCCCAGACACACACACACCCGGCTCTGCTACGTGCCCCCAGACACACACACACCCGGCTCTGCTACGTGCCCCCAGACACACACACACCCGGCTCTGCTACGTGCCCCCAGACACACACACACCCGGCTCTGCTACGTGCCCCCAGACACACACACACCCGGCTCTGCTACGTGCCCCCAGACACACACACACCCGGCTCTGCTACGTGCCCCCAGACACACACACACCCGGCTCTGCTACGTGCCCCCAGACACACACACACCCGGCTCTGCTACGTGCCCCCAGACACACACACACCCGGCTCTGCTACGTGCCCCCAGACACACACACACCCGGCTCTGCTACGTGCCCCCAGACACACACACACCCGGCTCTGCTACGTGCCCCCAGACACACACACACCCGGCTCTGCTACGTGCCCCCAGACACACACACACCCGGCTCTGCTACGTGCCCCCAGACACACACACACACACACACGGCTCTGCTACGTGCCCCCAGACACACACACCCGGCTCTGCTACGTGCCCCCAGACAGACACACACACCCGGCTCTGCTACGTGCCCCCAGACAGACACACACACCCGGCTCTGCTACGTGCCCCCAGACACACACACACCCGGCTCTGCTACGTGCCCCCAGACACACACACACCCGGCTCTGCTACGTGCCCCCAGACACACACACACCCGGCTCTGCTACGTGCCCCCAGACACACACACACCCGGCTCTGCTACGTGCCCCCAGACACACACACACCCGGCTCTGCTACGTGCCCCCAGACACACACACACCCGGCTCTGCTACGTGCCCCCAGACACACACACACCCGGCTCTGCTACGTGCCCCCAGACACACACACACACGGCTCTGCTACGTGCCCCCAGACACACACACCCGGCTCTGCTACGTGCCCCCAGACACACACACACGGCTCTGCTACGTGCCCCCAGACACACACACCCGGCTCTGCTACGTGCCCCCAGACACACACACACCCGGCTCTGCTACGTGCCCCCAGACACACACACACCCGGCTCTGCTACGTGCCCCCAGACACACACACACCCGGCTCTGCTACGTGCCCCCAGACACACACACACGGCTCTGCTACGTGCCCCCAGACACACACACCCGGCTCTGCTACGTGCCCCCAGACAGACACACACACCCGGCTCTGCTACGTGCCCCCAGACACACACACACCCGGCTCTGCTACGTGCCCCCAGACACACACACACCCGGCTCTGCTACGTGCCCCCAGACACACACACCCGGCTCTGCTACGTGCCCCCAGACACACACACACCCGGCTCTGCTACATACCCCAGACACACACACACACACGGCTCTGCTCCGTGCCCCCAGACACACACGGCTCTGCTACGTGCCCCCAGACACACACACACACGGCTCTGCTACGTGCCCCCAGACACACGGCTCTGCTACGTGCCCCCAGACACACACACGGCTCTGCTACGTGCCCTCAGACACACACACACGGCTCTGCTCCGTGCCCCCAGACACACACACACACACACAGCTCTGCTCCGTGCCCCCAGACACACACACACACACACGGCTCTGCTACGTGCCCCCAGACACACACACACCCGGCTCTGCTCCGTGCCCCCAGACACACACACACACACGGCTCTGCTACGTGCCCCCAGACACACACACACGGCTCTGCTACGTGCCCCCAGACACACGGCTCTGCTACGTGCCCCCAGACACACACACACACGGCTCTGCTACGTGCCCCCAGACACACACACACGGCTCTGCTACGTGCCCCCAGACACACACACACACGGCCCTGCTACGTGCCCCCAGACACACGGCTCTGCTACGTGCCCCCAGACACACACACGCGGCTCTGCTACGTGCCCCCAGACACACGCGGCTCTGCTACGTGCCCCCAGACACACACGGCTCTGCTACGTGCCCCCAGACACACACGGCTCTGCTACGTGCCCCCAGACACACACACACGCGGCTCTGCTACGTGCCCCCAGACACACACACGGCTCTGCTACGTGCCCCCAGACACACGCGGCTCTGCTACGTGCCCCCACACACACGGCTCTGCTACGTGCCCCCAGACACACACACGGCTCTGCTACGTGCCCCCAGACACACACACGGCTCTGCTACGTGCCCCCAGACACACACACACACAGCTCTGCTCCGTGCCCCCAGCCACACACGGCTTTGCTACTTGCCCCCAGACACACACACACGCGGCTCTGCTACGTGCCCCCAGACACACACGCGGCTCTGCTACGTGCCCCCAGACACACACACCCGGCTCTGCTACGTGCCCCCAGACACACACGGCTCTGCTACGTGCCCCCAGACACACGCGGCTCTGCTACTTGCCCCCACACACACGGCTCTGCTACGTGCCCCCCCACACACACACACACGGCTCTGCTACGTGCCCCCAGACACACACACCCGGCTCTGCTACGTGCCCCCAGACACACGCGGCTCTGCTACGTGCCCCCAGACACACGCGGCTCTGCTACTTGCCCCCACACACACGGCTCTGCTACGTGCCCCCACACACGGCTCTGCTACGTGCCCCCACACACACACACACGGCTCTGCTACGTGCCCCCAGACACACACACGGCTCTGCTACGTGCCCCCAGACACACACGGCTCTGCTACGTGCCCCCAGACACACACACGGCTCTGCTCCAGGGCCCCAGACACACACGGCTCTGCTACATGGCCACACACACAGCTCTGCTCCATGGCCCCAGACACAAACACATACACGCGGCTCTGCTACGTGCCCCCAGACACACACACACGCGGCTCTGCTACGTGCCCCCAGACACACACACACACGCGGCTCTGCTACGTGCCCCCAGACACACACGCGCGCGCGGCTCTGCTACGTGCCCACAGACACACACGCGGCTCTGCAAAGTGCCCCCACACACACAGCTCTGCTCCATGGCCCCAGACACAAACACGGCTCTGCTCCATGGCCCCACACACACACACGGCTCTGCTCCATGGCCCCACACACACACACGGCTCTGCTCCATGGCCCCAGACACACACACGGCTCTGCTACGTGCCCCCAGACACACACACGCGGCTCTGCTACGTGCCCCCAGACACACACACGGCTCTGCTCCATGGCCCCAGACACACACACGCGGCTCTGCTACGTGCCCCCAGACACACACACACGCTGCTCTGCTACGTGCCCCCAGACACACACGCGCGCGCGGCTCTGCTACGTGCCCACAGACACACACGCGGCTCTGCAAAGTGCCCCCACACACACAGCTCTGCTCCATGGCCCCAGACACAAACACGGCTCTGCTCCATGGCCCCACACACACACACGGCTCTGCTCCATGGCCCCACACACACACACGGCTCTGCTCCATGGCCCCAGACACACACACGGCTCTGCTACGTGCCCCCAGACACACACACGCGGCTCTGCTACGTGCCCCCAGACACACACACACGCTGCTCTGCTACGTGCCCCCAGACACACACGCGCGCGCGGCTCTGCTACGTGCCCACAGACACACACGCGGCTCTGCAAAGTGCCCCCACACACACAGCTCTGCTCCATGGCCCCAGACACAAACACGGCTCTGCTCCATGGCCCCACACACACACACGGCTCTGCTCCATGGCCCCACACACACACGCGGCTCTGCTACGTGCCCCCAGACACACACACGGCTCTGCTACGTGCCCCCAGACACACACACACGCGGCTCTGCTACGTGCCCCCAGACACACACACACACGCGGCTCTGCTACGTGCCCCCAGACACACACGCGCGCGCGGCTCTGCTACGTGCCCACAGACACACACGCGGCTCTGCAAAGTGCCCCCACACACACAGCTCTGCTCCATGGCCCCAGACACAAACACGGCTCTGCTCCATGGCCCCACACACACACACGGCTCTGCTCCATGGCCCCACACACACACACGGCTCTGCTCCATGGCCCCAGACACACACACGGCTCTGCTACGTGCCCCCAGACACACACACGCGGCTCTGCTACGTGCCCCCAGACACACACACGGCTCTGCTCCATGGCCCCAGACACACACACGCGGCTCTGCTACGTGCCCCCAGACACACACACACGCTGCTCTGCTACGTGCCCCCAGACACACACGCGCGCGCGGCTCTGCTACGTGCCCACAGACACACACGCGGCTCTGCAAAGTGCCCCCACACACACAGCTCTGCTCCATGGCCCCAGACACAAACACGGCTCTGCTCCATGGCCCCACACACACACACGGCTCTGCTCCATGGCCCCACACACACACACGGCTCTGCTCCATGGCCCCACACACACACGGCTCTGCTCCATGGCCCCAGACACACACACGGCTCTGCTACGTGCCCCCAGACACACACACGCGGCTCTGCTACGTGCCCCCAGACACACACACGGCTCTGCTCCATGGCCCCAGACACACACACACACGGCTCTGCTACGTGCCCCCAGACACACACACACGCGGCTCTGCTACGTGCCCCCAGACACACACACACGCGGCTCTGCTACGTGCCCCCAGACACACACACACGCGGCTCTGCTACAGGAACATTTCCTTACACACATGACCACATCTTGTAGTTCCTGATTGTGACCTCCATGGAGACCGCAGGAGATAAGAAGCTGCAGGACCTTTCACTCGATGACCTGAAGCCCCTTGAGGTCCTGTGGTCACCAGACCCGAAAGGTCCTAGAATTACTGGTGCAGAAGGTCCTGTAGCCTCCGCTCCTGCTCTGCAGCGATCACATAGATCTGTGCCCAGTGTTGGACTGCGCTGCCAAGAACCCACCAATAATCTCCAGGACCCCTCTTCTCAGCTACATACAAGGTGACATTGTCATCATTCACAATATTCTATAACAATGATCTGGGCAGATTGAGGAATACGATGCCGCCACTGTCTGTGCACAGTGATTCAGGTATATAGTGCCAAGTACTGCTCACACGATGGTGGCCCACCAGATTCCCATGCTCTCCTGTCCGCCCCCCATGCTTTACACTGTAGTTCTCTCTGAATGGCGGTCACATACCTGTCTGTTGAAATCCTCCTCATTTTCCATCCACATGTATTCTGCAAACGGGTTGTTCTCGTTCTCGTCGTGCCCGTTCACCACCTGCTCATCCTTGGATTTGTTGTTAGACGAGGAATTCCCGATGTTTGAGCCGTTCATCATGGCGGTATCTGTGCGGGAGGAACAGCCTGATTACACCATTACCGGGTGCCAAAGCGCTATAGTGCATGGCGGCAAGAAGGACCCCCATACAAAGGTTACTGGGGAGAATACGAGAATAAAGACCCCCGTACACATTAGATGAGAGGTATGAACTCTCTGACCAACAGGGACCACACATTGATGAAGTAGCAAGTGCCGACGATATAGCAGCGAGCGAGGGAACAGACGTCGGTAGCTAGCGCTGGGAGATGGGAGTCACGGCGAGGGGCGAGACACGGCAACGGCGAGGGGCAAGACACAGCAACGGCGAGGGGCGAGACACAGCAACGACGAGGGGCGAGAGACAGCAACGGCGACGACGAGACACAGCAACGGCGACGAGTGGCGAGACACAGCAACGGCGACGACGAGGGGCGAGACACGGCGACGACGAGGGGCGAGACACGGCGACGACGAGGGGCGAGACACGGCGACGACGAGGGGCGAGACATGGCGACGACGAGGGGCGAGACACAGCAAAGGCGACGACGAGGGGCGAGACACAGCAACGGCGACGACGAGGGGCGAGACACCGCAACGGCGATGACGAGGGGCGAGACACGGCGACGACGAGGGGCGAGACAAACGGCGACGACGAGGGGCGAGACAGCAACGGCGACGACGAGGGGCGAGACAGCAACGGCGACGACGAGGGGCGAGACACAGCAACGACGAGGGGCGAGACACAGCAACGGCGAGGGGCGAGACACAGCAACGGCGAGGGGCGAGACACAGCAACGGCGACGACAAGGGGCGAGACACAGCAACGGCGACGACGAGGGGCGAGACACAGCAACGACGAGGGGCGAGACACAGCAACGACGAAGGGCGAGGGGTGACAGCAGCACCAATTCCCCAGGAAGCTCCTGATATCTGTCTCCAACCACGTCCTGTACACCGCCAGAACAGGAAGCCACAGGTGGCAGAGCACCAACCAAGCACCTCAGAGCCGCCGTGAGACGAGTACTCCAGGCAGGGCTGCAGCGGGTATCAGAGAACCCCCATGAAAATATGCAGCCGAACTTCAGTGATGCAGAAGCTGCGTCCGTCAGCTGCGAGCCTCCTGGACAGCACTGAACAGCCCACCCATTATCAGGGCTCTGGAGTCAGTCTGGGAAATTGAGTAGTAGAGATTTGGCTTACCAACTCCACAGCCCTGCCTGTTACAACAGCCGTGATCGCGCTTTCTGCTAGCTGTTGTAACTGAATATAGACAGGTCAGTAATCACTACACAAACAATATGAGGCCGGTTCTCTGGGAATGTCATAAAGAAGGAAGACGACAAGACCCGAATAACTGAGAACCACTTGGGAGACTGTTACATTTACTGCCGCGTACAGAGAGGACTCCCGGTGACGCGCTGTGGAAGTATTGGGCCCTTCTTTCGCTCTGGCATCAATGCGTTAGAGAACAGTACCGGCCATGGCGAGGCAAGGGGCCGCACAACTGCCGTGATGTTTGCAGGGGACCAGTGATGTGTAACGTTAAGACGAGGGTCTATCAACCAAGAGACTGATCACAAAGTGCCCCCCGCCATGGCTGCAGCGCCACCACAGGGGAAACGCAGCATTACACAGCGCTCACTCATATCAATGACGGGGAGGATGCATGTCCCCTTCTGATCAGGAGCCTCATCTCTTGGCCAGAAGACCCTCTTTTACATATAACCATGAAGACCTAACGGCCATATATCTAAAATAGGTTTATATACCAGACCCCTCCTGATGAAGCCCAGTAACCGGTGAAACACACAAGTGTCGTGTGCTCCTAACCACCAGTCCAGTCACACCAGGGTCTATGCTCAAGTAAAGGGAACACTTACACAACACAATGTAACTCCAAGTCAATCAATCACTTCTGTGAAGTCAGTATGTCCTGATATGAAGCAACATCGATTGTGAGTCAATGTCTCCTGCCGTTGTACAAATGGAACAGGCAACAGGTAGAAGTGATCGGCAATTAGCAAGACAACCCTATAAAGGAGCGGTTCTGAAGGGGGTGACCACAGACCATGTCTCTGTTCTCATCCTTTTTGGGCACTTTTGCATTTTGTCATTGCTCTCACCCCTAGATGTACAGTAGCATGAGGCGGTGTCTTCAACCCACAGAACTTGTTCAGATAGTGCAGCTCATCCAGGATGGCACATCAATGTGAGCTGTGGCAAGAAGGGTGGCTGTGTGTCAGCACAGTGTCTGGAGCATGGAGCGGATACCAGGGGAAAGGCCACAACAGCTGATGTAGAGGGGGCGTAGGAGGGCAGCAACCTAGCAGCAGGACCGCTACCTCCTCCTTTGTGCAAGGAACAGGAGCAGCAGTGTCAGAGCCCTGCAAAATGACCTACAGCAGGCCACTAACATCCATTTCTGCTCACACTGGCAGGGTATGTTCTCTCAGTCAGTAAACGCTGCGGGTTGGATGCTGTGTACATCCGCAGCGTCCAAATCTTACAGCATACTGAATGGGATTTCAAGAAGTTCCATCCACTATGCGTGCCAAGACGCCCACGGCTTTCCTGCGGAGACGGGCATGCGGTGCATCTTTACAGATTGCAGCATGTCTATGTATCTTGCGGGATACGAGCCTCCACAAAATAAATATCACCGTCCAATATTGGACGCGGTGATTCTGCACGGTTCAATGAACACATGCGGAATCACCTGCGTTCAAAAGCCGGCAGCGCTTTGGACGCAGCTGACATGTGCTGTGTTCAAATAGCTGCCGACTCCTGACCGTGGGCACATACCCTACAACACAGACTCCATGAGGATGGTCTGAGTGCCCGACGTCCACAGATGGGGGTTGTGCTCACAGCCCAACACCGTGCAGGACGCTTGGCATTTGCCACAGAACACCAGGATTGGCAAATTCACCACTGGCGCCCTGTGCTCTTCACAGATGAAAGCAGGTTCACACTGAGCACATGTGACGGACGTGACAGAGTCTGGAGACTCCGTGGAGAGCGATCTGCTGCCTGCAACATCCTTCAGCATGACCGGTTTGGCAGTGGGTCAGTAATGGTGTGGGGTGGCATTTCTTTGGAGGGCCGCACAGCCCTCCATGTGCTCGCCAGAGGTAGCCTGACTGCCATTAGGTACCGAGATGAGATCCTCAGACCCCTTGTGAGACCATATTCTGGTGCGGTTGGCCCTGGGTTCCTCCTAATGCAGGACAGTGCCAGACCTCATGTGGCTGGAGTGTGGCTGGAGTGTGCCAGCAGTTCCTGCAAGATGAAGGCATTGAAGCTATGGACTAGCCGCCCGATCCCCAGACCTGAATCTGATGGAACACATCTGGGACATCATGTCTCGCACCATCCACCAACGTCACGTTGCACCACAGACTGTCCAGGAGTTGGCGGATGCTTTAGTCCAGGTCTGGGAGGAGATCCCTCAGGAGACCATCCGCCGCCTCACCAGGAGCATGCCCAGGCATTGTAGGGAGGTCATACAAGCACGTGGAGGCCACACACACTACTGAGCATCGTTTCCTTGTCTTGAGGCATTTCCACTGAAGTTGGATCAGCCTGTAACTTCATTTTCCACTTTGATTTTGAGCATCATTCCAATTCCAGACCTCCGTGGGATATTAGTTGTGATTTACGATGATCATTTTTAAGTTTTACTGTTCTCATCGTATTCCACTATGTAATGAGTAACAATTTACAAGTGGAACATTTCAGTGATATCTAGGATGTGGGATTTTAGTGTTCTCTATTTTTTGAGCATTTTTTCTGCACAACCACTTGGACGTGCTCCCTGGACCATTACCTGTCAGGACACCATTGTGTGACACACGGCAGGACAATGTCGCCCTCTGGACCTTCAGTCTACATTGATCTATGTACCATACGTGGGGTTTTCTCCGGTCCTTTCCTTTAGTGAGGTGGCCCTTGTTGCTATGCTATGGTGACCTGGGACTTTGGGAGCCTTTCCTGGCAGCTCACCCTCTTGGCACGGTGTCATGGTGGTCCGGGACCTTCAGATGTCAGCAGTGACGAGGTTCATATGTTCTGAACGTTCACTAAGAAGCTCGTGTTTAGCTGTGATCCACGCTAGAGATCCGGACTTCTACTTATGTGTGATGATTACTGGGGGCTGTAGCCTCTATAATGGGGGCTTCCGTCTCTCTGTCCATTATTTTCCCACCTCCGCCCCTCCCCCGCTTATGTCTTATCTGACTTTCCCAACTTTTTTCTGTATATTTTTTAAATTCTATTTCCTTTTTTAACACGTTTAAGAAAGATGAATCCCCATAGATGATGTTCGTCTCATCCCACGCACTATCAGTCTCGTCTTAGATGGAGCGTACGGTTACAGATTGGGGCCCTCGGAATAATCGAAAGTTACTATTGTGTGCGGAGCCGCAGTCGCTGCTCCCCCAGAGCCACAGTCACCGCTACCCCACAGCCCGAGAGGCCGTACCCCACAGCCCGAGAGGCCGTACCCCACAGCCCGAGAGGCCGTACCCCACAGCCCGAGAGGCCGTACCCCACAGCCCGAGAGGCCGTACCCCACAGCCCGAGAGGCCGTACCCCACAGCCCGAGAGGCCGTACCCCACAGCCCGTACCCCACAGCCCGAGAGGCCGTACCCCACAGCCCGAGAGGCCGTACCCCACAGCCCGAGAGGCCGTACCCCACAGCCCGAGAGGCCGTACCCCACAGCCCGAGAGGTCAAACCCCACAGCCCGAGAGGCCGTACCCCACAGCCCGAGAGGCCGTACCCCACAGCCCGAGAGGCCGTACCCCACAGCCCGAGAGGCCGTACCCCACAGCCCGAGAGGTCAAACCCCACAGCCCGAGAGGCCGTACCCCACAGCCCGAGAGGCCGTACCCCACAGCCCGAGAGGCCGTACCCCACAGCCCGAGAGGCCGTACCCCACAGCCCGAGAGGCCGTACCCCACAGCCCGAGAGGCCGTACCCCACAGCCCGAGAGGCCGTACCCCACAGCCCGAGAGGTCAATTATTTACAAATAGATGCATTTTGTGCAAGTTGTTAGGTGTCCTGGGGGTGGTCCCAGCACTGGCCGGTGCTCCTGCCTCCTGTCCGTCACCATTCTCTCCACTCCTCTAAAAAGTGGGGTATCTGTGGCCTGACAGATCTACAGTTTGGGGGGCAGCTCAATAAGAGCCAAGGATCATGGGGTTGTCACAGTGTTGGGGTCCGGCGCCCCCCACCGATCAGCTGGATGTGGCCAGTGAGAGCAGCGCAGCTCCCTGCAGTGGCCGTTGTCAGTGCTGCATTTCCTATAGAAGTGAACGATCTGAGGTAAATTCTCAGCGCAGATAAATGGGGGGTGCGGGACCCTCAGCGATGTCACCAGGGTGACCGAGCAGTCCAGGACGCCCCTGTAATGGGGTCACCAGGCTTGGACTCGCGGACCCTCATCCTCCGCACTGGAGCCTCCATCACCCGACATCATGGGCCGCGCACGGCAGGCTATGCTGGGGGTTGTAGTTCTTCCCAAACTGGGGGCTCTTGTAACTACAACTCCCAGCAGGCACTAGCAGCAGAAGACAGCACGCTGGGAGTTGTAGTCCTGTCAGTGTGTACTATTGCTGCAGCAGCCTTCTGGCTGTCACAGAACTACAACTCCCAGCATCCTTTGATAGATGCCGTGGCATGCTGGGAGCTGTAGTCCTGCTACGAGGTACATGTATTATTACTGATACAGAACTACAACTCCCAGCATCCTTTGATAGATGCCGTGGCATGCTGGGAGCTGTAGTCCTGCTACGAGGTACATGTATTATTACTGATACAGGACTACAAGTCCCAGCATCCTTTGATAGATGCCGTGGCATGCTGGAAGCTGTAGTCCTGCTACGAGGTACATGTATTATTACTGATACAGAACTACAACTCCCAGCATCCTTTGATAGATGCCGTGGCATGCTGGGAGCTGTAGTCCTGCTACGAGGTACATGTATTATTACTGATACAGAACTACAACTCCCAGCATCCTTTGATAGATGCCGTGGCATGCTGGGAGCTGTAGTCCTGCTACGAGGTACATGTATTATTACTGATACAGAACTACAACTCCCAGCATCCTTTGATAGATGCCGTGGCATGCTGGGAGCTGTAGTCCTGCTACGAGGTACATGTATTATTACTGATACAGAACTACAACTCCCAGCATCCTTTGATAGATGCCGTGGCATGCTGGGAGCTGTAGTCCTGCTACGAGGTACATGTATTATTACCGATACAGAACTATAACTCCCAGCATCCTTTGATAGATGCCGTGGCATGCTGGGAGCTGTAGTCCTGCTACGAGGTACATGTATTATTACTGATACAGAACTACAACTCCCAGCATCCTTTGATAGATGCCGTGGCATGCTGGGAGCTGTAGTCCTGCTACGAGGTACATGTATTATTACTGATACAGGACTACAACTCCCAGCATCCTTTGATAGATGCCGTGGCATGCTGGGAGCTGTAGTCCTGCTACGAGGTACATGTATTATTACTGATACAGGACTACAACTTCCAGCATCCTTTGATAGATGCCGTGGCATGCTGGGAGCTGTAGTCCTGCTACGAGGTACATGTATTATTACTGATACAGAACTACAACTCCCAGCATCCTTTCATAGATGCCGTGGCATGCTGGGAGCTGTAGTCCTGCTACGAGGTACATGTATTATTACTGATACAGAACTATAACTCCCAGCATCCTTTGATAGATGCCGTGGCATGCTGGGAGCTGTAGTCCTGCTACGAGGTTACATGTATTATTACTGATACAGGACTACAAGTCCCAGCATCCTGACAGAGTGTGCTTGCTGCATGCTGGGAGTTGTAGTCCTGCTACGAGGTTACATGTATTATTACTGATACAGAACTACAACTCCCAGCATCCTTTGATAGATGCCGTGGCATGCTGGGAGCTGTAGTCCTGCTACGAGGTACATGTATTATTACTGATACAGCACTACAAGTCCCAGCATCCTTTGATAGATGCCGTGGCATGCTGGGAGCTGTAGTCCTGCTACGAGGTTACATGTATTATTACTGATACAGGACTACAAGTCCCAGCATCCTTTGATAGATGCCGTGGCATGCTGGGAGCTGTAGTCCTGCTACGAGGTTACATGTATTATTACTGATACAGGACTACAACTCCCAGCATCCTTTGATAGATGCCGTGGCATGCTGGGAGCTGTAGTCCTGCTACGAGGTACATGTATTATTACTGATACAGGACTACAACTCCCAGCATCCTTTGATAGATGCCGTGGCATGCTGGGAGCTGTAGTCCTGCTACGAGGTACATGTATTATTACTGATACAGAACTACAACTCCCAGCATCCTTTCATAGATGCCGTGGCATGCTGGGAGCTGTAGTCCTGCTACGAGGTACATGTATTATTACTGATACAGAACTATAACTCCCAGCATCCTTTGATAGATGCCGTGGCATGCTGGGAGCTGTAGTCCTGCTACGAGGTTACATGTATTATTACTGATACAGGACTACAAGTCCCAGCATCCTGACAGAGTGTGCTTGCTGCATGCTGGGAGTTGTAGTCCTGCTACGAGGTTACATGTATTATTACTGATACAGAACTACAACTCCCAGCATCCTTTGATAGATGCCGTGGCATGCTGGGAGCTGTAGTCCTGCTACGAGGTACATGTATTATTACTGATACAGAACTACAACTCCCAGCATCCTTTGATAGATGCCGTGGCATGCTGGGAGCTGTAGTCCTGCTACGAGGTACATGTATTATTACTGATACAGCACTACAAGTCCCAGCATCCTTTGATAGATGCCGTGGCATGCTGGGAGTTGTAGTCCTGCTACGAGGTACATGTATTATTACTGATACAGGACTACAAGTCCCAGCATCCTTTGATAGATGCCGTGGCATGCTGGGAGCTGTAGTCCTGCTACGAGGTACATGTATTATTACTGATACAGGACTACAACTCCCAGCATCCTTTGATAGATGCCGTGGCATGCTGGGAGCTGTAGTCCTGCTACGAGGTACATGTATTATTACTGATACAGGACTACAAGTCCCAGCATCCTTTGATAGATGCCGTGGCATGCTGGGAGCTGTAGTCCTGCTACGAGGTACATGTATTATTACTGATACAGGACTACAAGTCCCAGCATCCTGACAGAGTGTGCTTGCTGCATGCTGGGAGTTGTAGTCCTGCCGCAGGGGACACGTGTATTACCGGTATAGGACTACAAGTCCCAGCAGCCCGCGGCGGAGGGCGCCTGCAGTGCTCCGCGGGGGCCGCATGTCTGTGCGGAGCCGATAACCGCCATGTTGGTGCTCGCACAACTTTCCCGGCGGATGTCCGCAGAGCCGCACACGGCCGCATTGAGGGGCCCGGGCCTACCTCCGCTCTCCGCACCTACAGCCTGCGCCGCTGCTCTCGTCCCCCACGGTGATCGCTGCTCGTCCGGTACGCGCGGCCTCCTGCCTGACTGACGCCTCCGCCGCGCTGCTGCTCACCGCCGCCTGCACCGATCACCCTCGTTCACTATGGCGAGTACACAGGCCACGCCTCCCGTCCCGCCTCCCTCCGCACCGGACTGGCTGGCGCCTCACGTCCGTCACGGGCAGCTCCGTCCTGTGATTGGCGGCTGACAAGACGTAACTGGGGAGGGGCCCTTGACGTCCCTTGCGTCAGATTAGACGTGAGGACGGCATGACGTTGACACACCTCTTTACGCGATTACGTCACGCCCCTTTACTACTAGGACGCCGTAAAGGAGTGAAGAGGGCGGAGTAAGGAGACAGCCGACAAGCGGGAAAGAGTTTGTTGGCCGGTGGGCGTGTCCGTGACTGGGCTTCTCCTATCAGGACTGTGATGGGCGTGGTTAGGATCCGCGGACTGATGACGTGTTGTTTACAGCCTCTGGGGATCACGTGTTACGCTGGTGGTCACGTGGTGGCGGTGGTCGCGCGCTGACGGCCGCCATATTGTGTGGAGACTCGGGAAGGTGACGGTGGTGGCGGCGGCGGCGGCGGCTCCTGGAGGCGGGCGGCTCTCGTCAGAGGTGCCGGGGGAATTGTTCTGTGGGAAAGCCCTGAAACCGTCCCGTGGAGCTTTGCTTCGGCTGTGCCGTGTGAGCGCCCCCTGGTGACGGCTCGCTGCGGTGGACGCCGGCGCTGACTGAAGAGGGGACGCCGCCTTTTTGTATCCTGCAGCTTTCGCTGAAAGTCCTCACAGTGAGGCGATAGCTGAACCTGGCGTCCATAGACTGCTCCCCGGGGCGACATTTGTGACAAACTGAACAACTCTCCGATGAATTGGATGGAACGTGTGAAAAGAAACGCGGAAGATCGATACAAAAGGCGCAAATGGAAAAATGGAGGGCAGAAAACACCAAAAAGTCTAAGAACAGATACAAAAGCAACAATGAGCCGGGGCCCGGCCATCGCCCAGACTCTGGGGCCCGGGGATCGTCAGCAGCGGTCAGGAGCTCGGTGATTGGAGATTGCTGGCTCCCGGGGCCCCATACAGTCAGCCGGGTAGGCCCAGAAAGGGGGCAGAAAATCCCAGTCCCTGGGCACAAGTTGTATCTATAATATAAGGCTGGGAGCGTCACTCTGTCCGAAGCCTTTATAGACTGCGCAAGCGCCGGCGCAGTCTGGCCCCCACAGAGTGACGCCCCCAGGACATCGCAGTATGCGTAAGCACTGAACGCACACCGCAATCTCCAACATAGAAGCAGGGTCGCGCCAGGAGGGTAAGTATGAGCTATATTCACCTGGCCCCGTTCCACCGCTGCGCCGCCATCTTCCGGGTCCTCTGCCTGTGACGTTCAGTTCAGAGGGCGCGATGACGCGCTTAATGCGCGCCGCCCTCTGACTGACGAGTCACAGCCAGAGGAGCCGGAAGATAGCGGGGCGCAGCGCTAGAACGGGACAGACAGGTGAATATAGCAAGTGTAGGGGGCCTAAGCTAGCGGCGATACCGGCACCTGACCCCCACAGCGCGACAGTGTCCCCGCCTGCTCAGGCCCCCAGCACTCGGCGCCCAGCGACGACAGGGGAGTATGGTATTTTCTTTTTATATATATATCGCAGCAGCATACGGGGCATATAATACCATGGAGCATCTTATGGGACCATAAACCATAATGGAGCAGTGTACGGGGGCATATAGAATGGAGCATCTTATGGGGGCCATAAACCATAATGGAGCAGTGTATGGGGCATAGAATACCATGGAGCATCTTATGGGGCCATAAACCTTTATGGAACAGCATATGGATGGGAGCAGCAAATTACAGAATGGGGGCGGAGGATGGGAGCAGCACATGTCAGAACGGGGGCGCAGGATGGGAGCAGCACATGTCAGGATGGGGGCGCAGGATGGGAGCAGCACATGACAGGATGGGGACGCAGGATGGGAGCAGAACATGACAGGATGGGGCGCAGGATGGGTGCAGCACATGTCAGAATGGAGGCGCAGGATGGGAGCAGCACATGACAGGATGGGGGTGCAGGATGGAAGTAGCACATGTCAGAATGGGGGCGCAGGATGGAAGTAGCACATGTCAGAACGGGGGTGCAGGATGGAAGCAGCACATGACAGGATGGAAGCAGCAAATGACAGAATGGAGGCACAGGATGGGTGCAGCACATGTCAGGATGGAAGCAGCACATGACAGAACGGGGGAGCAGGATGGGAGCAGCACATGACAGGATGGGGGTGCAGGATGGGAGCAGCACATGTCAGAATGGAGGCGCAGGATGGGAGCAGAACATGACAGAACGGGGGTGCAGGATGGGAGCAGCACATGTCAGAATGGGGGAGCAGGATGGGAGCAGCACATGACAGGATGGGGGCGCAGGATGGGAGCAGCACATGTCAGAATGGAGGCGCAGGATGGGAGCAGCACATGACAGGATGGGGGTGCAGGATGGGAGCAGCACATGTCAGAATGGGGGCGCAGGATGGAAGCAGCACATGACAGAACGGGGGCGCAGGATGGGAGCAGCACATGTCAGAATGGGGGCGCAGGATGGGAGCAGCACATGACAGAACGGGGGTGCAGGATGGGAGCAGCACATGTCAGAATGGGGGCGCAGGATGGGAGCAGCACATGACAGAACGGGGGTGCAGGATGGGAGCAGCACATGTCAGAATGGGGGCGCAGGATGGAAGCAGCACATGACAGAACGGGGGCGCAGGATGGGAGCAGCACATGTCAGAATGGGGGCGCAGGATGGAAGCAGCACATGTCAGAATGGGGGCGCAGGATGGAAGCAGCACATGACAGAACGGGGGCGCAGGATGGGAGCAGCACATGACAGAACGGGGGTGCAGGATGGGAGCAGCACATGTCAGAATGGAGGCGCAGGATGGGAGCAGCACATGTCAGAATGGGGGCGCAGGATGGAAGCAGCACATGACAGAATGGGGGCGCAGGATGGAAGCAGCACATGACAGAACGGGGGCGCAGGATGGGAGCAGCACATGTCAGAATGGGGGCGCAGGATGGAAGCAGCACATGACAGAATGGGGGCGCAGGATGGGAGCAGCACATGACAGAACGGGGGTGCAGGATGGGAGCAGCACATGTCAGAATGGAGGCGCAGGATGGGAGCAGCACATGACAGGATGGGGGTGCAGGATGGGAGCAGCACATGACAGAACGGGGGTGCAGGATGGGAGCAGCACATGACAGAATGGAGGCGCAGGATGGGAGCAGCACATGTCAGAATGGGGGCGCAGGATGGAAGCAGCACATGACAGAACGGGGGCGCAGGATGGGAGCAGCACATGACAGAACGGGGGTGCAGGATGGGAGCAGCACATGTCAGAATGGAGGCGCAGGATGGGAGCAGCACATGACAGGATGGGGGTGCAGGATGGGAGCAGCACATGACAGAACGGGGGTGCAGGATGGGAGCAGCACATGACAGAATGGAGGCGCAGGATGGGTGCAGCACATGTCAGAATGGAGGCGCAGGATGGGAGCAGCACATGACAACGGGGGCGCAGGATGGGAGCAGCACATGTCAGAATGGGGGCGCAGGATGGAAGCAGCACATGACAGAACGGGGGCGCAGGATGGGAGAAGCACATGACAGAACGGGGGTGCAGGATGGGAGAAGCACATGACAGAACGGGGGTGCAGGATGGGTGCAGCACATGTCAGAATGGGGACGCAGGATGGGAGCAACACATGTCAGAATGGGGGCGCAGGATGGGTTCAGCACATGACAGAATGGGGGCACCGGATGGGTTCAGCACATGTCAGAATGGGGGCGCAGGATGGGTGCAGTACATGACAGGATGGGGGCGCAGGATGGAGCAGCACATAGCAGGATGGAGCAGCACATGACAGGATGGAGACCATATACCAATATAAATGCTCGCCACCCGGGCGTAGAACGGGTTCAATAGCTAGTCTATATATATAATTGTCTAAGGGTTTAATTGTCTGTCCTGGAAATTCAGCGTCGCTGATTGGTCGAGGCCGCCAGGCCTCAACCAATCAGCGACGAGCACAGTCTGCCGCGAATTCTGGAATCATCATTGTCCTCCACTGCTGTCAAGTGCCGCCATTGTGTTGTCTAAGGGTCTAATTGTCTGTCTGTCTGGGATATCAATCAGCGATATTAGTGCGGGATTTAAACACCACTGACAGCGCAACATACATACATACATATTCTAGAATACCCGGTGCGTTTGAATTGGGCCAACATCTAGTATATATATATATATATATATATATGTGTGTGTGTGCTTTACTCACCATCCTCCGGTCCAGCACGCTGAGTCTCCATTGCTTCTCCCGGTCTTTGTTGATGTCATCTGCAGTATTGTCGTCACATCGACAGCGCTGCAGCCAATCTGTGAACATAGTGACTGGTTACAGCACTGACAGACACCGTGAGCATTGCTGAACCCAGGAGGGTAAATAGAGCATTCTATATTCTACTACAAGGACAGCCCTGTCTCAATCTAAATGTTGGGCCCCAATAAAACAAAGCCTATACTCCCGGCGCCGTACTTCCTGCAGTGACTGCACTCACGGTCCCGACGCCCATGACACGTAATGCCCATCGCCCAATCATCACTGGTTCCGCCTTCTTTCAAGCTTAACGTGAAGAGGACGCCACGGCTGCAGCTCATCCCCGACCTCCTCTTCGTGGTCAGTTTGTCCGAAAGCGGGGACAGTAACGCAGGCATCGATTGGGTGTTGGGCATCACGTGTCATGCAACCGCTCGAGAGCGCCAGGACCGCGAGTGCCGACACCGCAGGAACGGCATCAGCACTGGAGGGGAGTATAGGCCGTACCTTTATATCTGGGCCAAACATTTAGATCGATAAGGGGTTGTCCTAATAGTGGACAACCCCTTTAATAACAGGTGCGGATTTTATAAAAGGACACAACCCCTTTAAGGCCCTTCCCTGAATCTCTGACAGCAGCATCTATATGGAGCACAAGCTGGTGCCCATGTGCATCTGTTCCCAGCGGCCTCCTGCCACACCGACCGATGTGACCGGCTTCTGCTGAAGACCCCCGCTGCTGCATATCGCTCTTTGTGCCGCTCGGCTTAAGGCTGCGCTCCTCAGGAGACTGAGGTTTCACCAGGCAAGAGGGGAGAGAAAAAGACACTGCTACAATATGCACACCACCCAGTAATCTATATAACAAAACACTTTATTGGCATACATAATAAAAACATAATAAAATCACTATGCCACTATGAACGACCTGGGTACATGATGTAAATCCATATAAGTACAAATATACAGCCTGTCAATATACCAGTAGAATGAAAAGATATAAAGTCATACCAACCTACCTAGCGGCTCATGGGGTATCTAGAAGCATATATAGGGCATAATAACTATCTAATCCCAGAAAGGGGGTAAATAACCACAAGGCTACCCATATAATGGTAGCAAAGGCATGAGCCACTAGGTAGGTTGGTATGACTTTATATCTTTTCATTCTACTGGTATATTGACAGGCTGAATATTTGTACTTACGGTATATGGATTTACATCATGTACCCAGGTCGTTCATAGTGGCATATTGATTTTATTATGTATGCCAATAAAGTGTTTTGTTATATATATTACTGGGTGGTGTCCATATTGTAGTAGTGTCTTTTTCTCTCCCCTCTTGCCTTGTCTATTATTCTGCTGCTTGCACCCCCTGTCTAGATATATGGTTCATGGTTGTGCGTTTTTTGAATTTCACATTTTGAGGTTTCACCATACGCTGCAATACTCGGGTGTTATACTAAAGTACAAACTAAACGATGTCATAAGCTTAAAAACAATTAAGAAAAAATATTTAAAAAAAAACAATTTCTACCCCCGCCCACTTTTTTTTCCTTTAACGATGGAAAAAAAGTAAGCGTATTTGGTAATGCGGCTTTCGTAAAAGTTCGATCTGTTAAAATAGTTATATGAAAAAGTTTGGGCACCCCTATTAATCTTAAGCTTAATGTTTTATAAAAATTGGGTTTTTTTGCGACCGCTATTTCAGTTTCATATATCTAATAACTGTTGGACACAGTAATGTTTCTGCCTTGAAATGAGGTTTATTGTACTAACAGAAAATGTGCAATCTGCATTCAAACAAAATTTGACAGGTGCATAAGTATGGGCACCCTTATCATTTTCTTGTTTTAAATACTCCTACCTACTTTTTACTGACTTACTAAAGCACTTTTTTTTTGGTTTTCTAACCTCATTGAGCTTTGAACTTCATAGCCAAGTGTATGCAATCATGAGAAAAGCTACTTAAAGTGGCCACTTGCAAGTTGTTCTCCTGTTTGAATCTCCTCTGAAGAGTGGCATCATAGGCTCCTCAAAACAACTGTCTAATGATCTGAAAACAAAGATTATTCAACATAGTTGTTCAGGGGAAGGATGCAAAAAGCTGTCTCAGAGATTTAACCTGTCAATTTTCACTGTGAGGAACATAGTAAGGAAATGGAAGAACACAGGTACAGTTCTTGATAAGGCCAGAAGTGGCAGGCCAAGAAAAACATCAGAAAGGCAGAGAAGAAGAATGGTGAGATCAGTCAAGGACAATCCTCAGACCACCTCCAGAGAGCTGCAGCATCAACTTGCTGCAGATGGTGTCACTGTGCATCGGTCAACTATACAACGCACTTTGCACAAGGAGAAGCTTTATGGGAGAGTGATGCGAAAGAAGCCATTTTTGCAAGCACGCCACAAACAGTCGGCTGAGGGATGCAAAAGCACATTTGGAGGAGCCAATTTCTTTTTGGAAGATGGTCCTGTGGACTGATGAAACCAAGATTGAGTTGTTTGGTCATACAAAATGGCGTTATGCATGGCGGCCAAAAAACACAGCATTCCAAGAAAAACACTTGCTACCCACAGTAAAATTTGGTGGAGGTTCCATCATGCTTTGGGGCTGTGTGGCCAATGCCGGCACCGGGAATCTTGTTAAAGTTGAGGGACGCATGGATTCATAGTAACATAGTAACATAGTAACATAGTTAGTAAGGCCGAAAAAAGACATTTGTCCATCCAGTTCAGCCTATATTCCATCATAATAAATACCCAGATCTACGTCCTTCTACAGAACCTAATAATTGTATGATACAATATTGTTCTGCTCCAGGAAGACATCCAGGCCTCTCTTGAACCCCTCGACTGAGTTCGCCATCACCACCTCCTCAGGCAAGCAATTCCAGATTCTCACTGCCCTAACAGTAAAGAATCCTCTTCTATGTTGGTGGAAAAACCTTCTCTCCTCCAGACGCAAAGAATGCCCCCTTGTGCCCGTCACCTTCCTTGGTATAAACAGATCCTCAGCGAGATATTTGTATTGTCCCCTTATATACTTATACATGGTTATTAGATCGCCCCTCAGTCGTCTTTTTTCTAGACTAAATAATCCTAATTTCGCTAATCTATCTGGGTATTGTAGTTCTCCCATCCCCTTTATTAATTTTGTTGCCCTCCTTTGTACTCTCTCTAGTTCCATTATATCCTTCCTGAGCACCGGTGCCCAAAACTGGACACAGTACTCCATGTGCGGTCTAACTAGGGATTTGTACAGAGGCAGTATAATGCTCTCATCATGTGTATCCAGACCTCTTTTAATGCACCCCATGATCCTGTTTGCCTTGGCAGCTGCTGCCTGGCACTGGCTGCTCCAGGTAAGTTTATCATTAACTAGGATCCCCAAGTCCTTCTCCCTGTCAGATTTACCCAGTGGTTTCCCGTTCAGTGTGTAATGGTGATATTGATTCCCTCTTCCCATGTGTATAACCTTACATTTATCATTGTTAAACCTCATCTGCCACCTTTCAGCCCAAGTTTCCAACTTATCCAGATCCATCTGTAGCAGAATACTATCTTCTCTTGTATTAACTGCTTTACATAGTTTTGTATCATCTGCAAATATCGATATTTTACTGTGTAAACCTTCTACCAGATCATTAATGAATATGTTGAAGAGAACAGGTCCCAATACTGACCCCTGCGGTACCCCACTGGTCACAGCGACCCAGTTAGAGACTATACCATTTATAACCACCCTCTGCTTTCTATCACTAAGCCAGTTACTAACCCATTTACACACATTTTCCCCCAGACCAAGCATTCTCATTTTGTGTACCAACCTCTTGTGCGGCACGGTATCAAACGCTTTGGAAAAATCGAGATATACCACGTCCAATGACTCACCGTGGTCCAGTCTATAGCTTACCTCTTCATAAAAACTGATTAGATTGGTTTGACAGGAGCGATTTCTCATAAACCCATGCTGATATGGAGTTAAACAGTTATTCTCATTGAGATAATCCAGAATAACATCCCTCAGAAACCCTTCAAATATTTTACCAACAATAGAGGTTAGACTTACTGGCCTATAATTTCCAGGTTCACTTTTAGAGCCCTTTTTGAATATTGGCACCACATTTGCTATGCGCCAGTCCTGCGGAACAGACCCTGTCGCTATAGAGTCCCTAAAAATAAGAAATAATGGTTTATCTATTACATTACTTAGTTCTCTTAGTACTCGTGGGTGTATGCCATCCGGACCCGGAGATTTATCTATTTTAATCTTATTTAGCCGGTTTCGCACCTCTTCTTGGGTTAGATTGGTGACCCTTAATATAGGGTTTTCATTGTTTCTTGGGATTTCACCTAGCATTTCATTTTCCACCGTGAATACCGTGGAGAAGAAGGTGTTTAATATGTTAGCTTTTTCCTCGTCATCTACAACCATTCTTTCCTCACTATTTTTTAAGGGGCCTACATTTTCAGTTTTTATTCTTTTACTATTGATATAGTTGAAGAACAGTTTGGGATTAGTTTTACTCTCCTTAGCAATGTGCTTCTCTGTTTCCTTTTTGGCAGCTTTAATTAGTTTTTTAGATAAAGTATTTTTCTCCCTATAGTTTTTTAGAGCTTCAATGGTGCCATCCTGCTTTAGTAGTGCAAATGCTTTCTTTTTACTGTTAATTGCCTGTCTTACTTCTTTGTTTAGCCACATTGGGTTTTTCCTATTTCTAGTCCTTTTATTCCCACAAGGTATAAACCGCTTACACTGCCTATTTAGGATGTTCTTAAACATTTCCCATTTATTATCTGTATTCTCATTTCTGAGGATATTGTCCCAGTCTACCAGATTAAGGGCATCTCTAAGCTGTTCAAACTTTGCCTTCCTAAAGTTCAATGTTTTTGTGACTCCCTGACAAGTCCCCCTAGTGAAAGACAGGTGAAACTGCACAATATTGTGGTCGCTATTTCCTAAATGCCCAACCACCTGCAGATTTGTTATTCTGTCAGGTCTATTAGATAGTATTAGGTCTAAAAGTGCTGCTCCTCTGGTTGGATTCTGCACCAATTGTGAAAGATAATTTTTCTTGGTTATTAGCAGAAACCTGTTGCCTTTATGGGTTTCACAGGTTTCTGTTTCCCAGTTAATATCCGGGTAGTTAAAGTCCCCCATAACCAGGACCTCATTATGGGTTGCAGCTTCATCTATCTGCTTTAGAAGTAGACTTTCCATGCTTTCTGTTATATTTGGGGGTTTGTAACAGACCCCAATGAGAATTTTGTTACCATTTTTCCCTCCATGAATTTCAACCCATATGGACTCGACATCCTCATTCCCTTCGCTAATATCCTCCCTTAAAGTGGACTTTAGACAAGACTTTACATAGAGACAAACCCCTCCTCCTCTCCGATTTTTACGATCCTTTCTAAACAGACTGTAACCCTGTAAGTTAACTGCCCAGTCATAGCTTTCATCTAACCATGTCTCGGTTATTCCCACCATGTCAAAGTTACCTGTAGATATTTCTGCTTCTAGTTCTTCCATCTTGTTTGTCAGGCTTCTGGCGTTTGCGAGCATGCAGTTTAGAGGATTTTGTTTTGTTCCAATCTCCTCACTGTGGATTGTTTTAGAAATGTTCTTACCTCCCTTCTGAGTATGTTTTCCTGGGTCGTCTTTGTTCGAGTCTAATGTTTTTCTTCCCGTCCCCTCTTCTTCTAGTTTAACGCCCTCCTGATGAGTGTAGCGAGTCTTCTGGCGAATGTGTGTTTCCCAGGTTTGTTGAGGTGTAGTCCGTCTCTGGCGAGGAGTCCATCATACCAGTAATTCACACCGTGGTCCAGGAATCCAAATCCTTGTTGTCTGCACCATCGTCTTAGCCAGTTGTTTGCATCAAGGATCCTGTTCCATCTCCTGGTGCCATGCCCGTCTACTGGAAGGATAGAAGAAAAAACTACCTGTGCATCCAGTTCCTTTACTTTCTTCCCCAACTCTTCAAAGTCCTTGCAGATTGTCGGTAGGTCCTTCCTTGCCGTGTCATTGGTGCCAACATGTATCAGAAGAAATGGGTGGACGTCCTTGGAGCTGAAGAGCTTTGGTATCCTATCGGTCACATCCTTGATCATCGCACCTGGAAGGCAGCATACTTCTCTTGCAGTTATGTCCGGTCTGCAGATGGCTGCTTCGGTGCCTCTCAGTAGTGAGTCTCCCACCACCACCACTCTTCGTTGCTTCTTGGCTGTACTTTTTGCTGTCACTTGTTGCTGTGTGCCCTTTTCTTTTTTGCTTGCTGGTATTGCTTCATTCTTAGGTGTGCCATCTTCATCCTCTACATAGATTTGATATCGGTTCTTCAGTTGTGTGGTTGGTGATTTCTCCATGGTCTTCTTGCTTCTTTTGGTCACATGCTTCCACTCATCTGCTTTTGGAGGTTCTCTGACACTTTTTGCACCTTCTGTGACCAGTAGAGATGCTTCTGTTCTGTCTAGAAAGTCTTCATTCTCTTTGATGAGTTTCAAAGTTGCTATTCTTTCTTCCAGACCCCGCACCTTTTCTTCTAAAAGGGCCACTAGTCTACACTTCTGACAGGTGAAATTGGATTCTTCTTCTGGTCGATCTGTGAACATGTAGCACATGCTGCAGCTCACCATGTAGGTTGTCACATCTGCCATGTTGCTCCTAGATCCTGCTGACTTGCTGTGTGTTTTCCTTCTTGTGTAATCTACTCAGCCAAGCTCTCTTACAATAATGTCCTACAGGCAAAAATTACGGCGCGCGGTTTGGTGATGCTTTCGAAGCAGCTGGTCCCGGCTGTAACCAACGATCTTCTAGCTTAGGGAGACTTCGCTTCTCCCAGAAGGCACCTGGAATATGCAAATTAGCCTCCTGAAGCTTGAATCCCTGGTTTGGTGATGCTTTCGAAGCAGCTGGTCCCGGCTGTACCCAACGATCTTCTAGCTTAGGGAGACTTCGCTTCTCCCAGAAGGCACCTGGAATATGCAAATTAGCCTCCTGAAGCTTGAATCCCTGGTTTGGTGATGCTTTCGAAGCAGCTGGTCCCGGCTGTACCCAACGATCTTCTAGCTTAGGGAGACTTCGCTTCTCCCAGAAGGCACCTGGAATATGCAAATTAGCCTCCTGAAGCTTGAATCCCTGGTTTGGTGATGCTTTCGAAGCAGCTGGTCCCGGCTGTACCCAACGATCTTCTAGCTTAGGGAGACTTCGCTTCTCCCAGAAGGCACCTGGAATATGCAAATTAGCCTCCTGAAGCTTGAATCCCTGGTTTGGTGATGCTTTCGAAGCAGCTGGTCCCGGCTGTACCCAACGATCTTCTAGCTTAGGGAGACTTCGCTTCTCCCAGAAGGCACCTGGAATATGCAAATTAGCCTCCTGAAGCTTGAATCCCTGGATTCCTCTCAGTATCAGCAGATTCTTGACAATAATGTTCATGAATCAGTGACAAAGTTTAAGTTACGCAGGGGATGGATCTTTCAGCAAGACAATGATCCAAAACACCGCTCCAAATCTACTCAGGCATTCATGCAGAGGAACAATTACACTGTTCTGGAATGGCCATCCCAGTCCCCAGACCTGAATATCATTGAACATCTGTGGGATCATTTGAAGAGGGCTGTCCATGCTCGGCGACCAACAATCTTAACTGAACTGGAATTGTTTTGTAAAGAGGAATGGTCAAAAATACCTTCATCCAGGAACGCATTAAAAGCTACAGGAAGCGACTAGAGGCTGTTATTTTTGCAAAAGAAGGATCTACTAAATATTAATGTCACTTTTCTGGTGGGGTGCCCATACTTATGCACCTGTCAAATTTTGTTTGAATGCAGATTACACATTTTCTGTTAGTACAATAAACCTCATTTCAAGGCAGAAACATTACTGTGTCCAACAGTTATTAGATATATAAAACTGAAATAGCTGTCGCAAAAAAAACAATTTTTATAAAATGTTAAGATTAATAGGGGTGCCCAAACTTTTTCATACAACTGTATGTCGTTAATCAAACGCTGTAAAGAGAAAAAAAATCAGAACTCGAAAATTGCTTTTTGGCGATGATCAACTTTCCTCCCATAAAAAAAAAAATGTAAAAAATCCAAAAAGTCGGCGTCAATGAGACCATCAGCTCACTGCACACAAAAACGATACTCAGCCCCTTCAAGGGAGAAATAAAAATGTATATATATATATATATATATACAGGGGTTGGACAAAATAATGGAACATCAACAAAAGTTAGTTTAATATGGTGTGGGTCCACCTTTTGCGGCGATTACTCCGAGGTATGGATTTATACAAGGTGTGAATTGTTTCCAAAGGAATTTTAGCCCATTCTGCAGTTTAAACACCCTCCAGTTCTTTGAGCTACGATGGCGGTGGAAATCGATGTCTAACTTGAATCTCTAAAATCAACTATAAATGCTCAATAATGTTGAGGTCTGGGGATTGTGGGGGCCAGATGAGATGCTCAACTTCATTAGAATGTTCCTCGTGCTATGCTTTAACGATTCTAGCTGTATGAATTGGTGCATTATCCTGCTGAAAGATGGCGCTCCCCTTCGGGAACAGAGCTTGAACCATTGGATGCACTTGGTCGCCCAAAATGCCTAAATAATATCGGCTGTTAATTCTTCCATGAAGGGATATCATTGGCCTGGCGGATCTCCATGAAATAGCTCCCCAGATCATCACAGAACCTCCACCATGTTTTATGGTTGGGAGAGAGCAGTCTGGATGGAATGCTTCTTTCTGCTGTCTCCAAACGTACACTCGGCCGGAGGTCGGAAATAGGGTAAACGATGATTCGTCTGAGAATATCACGTTTCCACTGCTCGAGGGACCGATTCTGGAGGTTTCTACACCACTCTAAACGCTTGGAAACATTTGTCATTGAGAGCAGCGGTTTTCTAATTGCAGCTCTTCCGTGGAATCCAGATTTGTGCAGCTCGCGACGGAACAGTTTTCGTGGAAACTGGGTTCTGTAGGTGTTCATTGTGCTCAGCAGTGATTTTCGGAGCCCTGGTCTTGCGATCCTCTCTCACAATTCGCTTTAGAGTCCAACGGTCTCTCTCAGTCAACTTTAACTTTCGGCCGGATCTGTGCTTTGCTGCGGACGTTTTTCCTTCTCTTTCAAACGCAGTCATTACTGTGGAGACAGTACCTCTTGACACGCCAAGCATTCGGGCACTTTCTGTTACACTAGCGCCTGCCATACGAGCACCAACAATTTGGCCTCTTTGAAAATCCGAGAGGTCTGCCATTGGTATCAGGTTCTCATCAATGTTCTTACAATTCTGCAAAACAAACAGTTAATTTATATACACATATTACATAACACAAATAACTACAAAACATTACCATATGTCACGGTTTACATGTTTATAACATGTTCGAAGATTATGATGCCAAAACTTTAGGTGTTTCCATTATTTTGTCCAACGTGTGTGTGTGTATATATATATATATATACCGCGCATATCCCAGTTCTGCCAAGTTTGAAAACTGTCGAAAGAAGAGAGAAGTAAAACAAAAGAAAAGATTCACCGTACAGTAATCACCTTTGACTTTATTGAAGCTTCATTGACTATTAAAAATAAAAAACAAAACATTTGAAACATAAAGATCAACAACAAAAATCGGGGACCTCTGACGGCCGCTCTGCTTTACCGTTCTTCAGTATTTTTGCTTTTTCTCTGCATTAATGATTATTTGTTCGGCCAGCAGAAGGAGTCTTGATTTTTCTCGATGTACGCAACCTTAAAGGTGCAAGGCGAGCGCTCGCCGTCTTTGATGAAATCCCTTTGTAGGGGTAAGTGCTTTAGTGTTTTGTTTGGCACTAGTCCCTTTCTTCCTGCTTGTAGGCAAGGACTCAGGAGATCTTTTCACTTCCAAAGTTCCATCACGTTCCTATATTTTTGTGCATCGGACCACAAGAGATTTTAGTTTATCCTCTATCCAGGTGAGAAATTCATGTATAACAACACCAACCTCGTCGTAGCTCATCCTTGAGACAGTACGAGAACATTTCCTCCTCATCTCTTCATTGTCGGGTTGTTGTTCTGCCCACACAGCATTTGTGGAACAGTTGGTGGCCAAGCTCGCTTTCATCAAAGCCATGTGGAGCTTTACATCATCTAGAGGATGTAATTTGCAGACATTATGGATCGTACTGGCCACCACCACAAATGTGAAAATGTAAAGGTGAATTGTCAACGACATGTCTTAAACAGTGTCTATTGCAGTGTGAAAACTCTTTGGACCTTTTTTTTTTAGTGCAAAAACTGCAAGGTCAAGGTCGCACGCAGTACAGAAGAGTCACAGGGCTTGAACCAGTGATGGCATCAGCAATACGTTGCTCCTTTCCTGAGGTCTCATTTGGCTATAGATGCGACTCTTAATTCTTTTTAAGATTTACAGTGCGACTTCTTGAAGCGCAAATGTCGGACGCACAGTCTCGCACTCGAGAGCCATGTTAATATTCCTTAATTTGTGAATGTGGCCACAAAGAGACAAGAGATACCCATCCACCTTGCCTTAGTGGAGGCCTCTAGCATATCCAAAAATGGCCGTAACTCGTCAGAAATGCTCTTTTTAAATGTACTCATATCTGTTTTTTGCACCCTTTAATAGAGATAAAAACTTATGACAATGTTGCGCGCAGCACAGAAATAAAATCACTGAGTTGTGACGGTGTCTGCCATCCTTTATTCCTTTCACCTGTTGTTCAGGTAAAAGCTGTAACTCATAATACGGTTTAAAAATTTATAGCATGATTTCGGGAAGCGCGGATGTCGAATGCACAGCCTCACATGCTTTAAAACAGTCCACGACCGACCCATGTTAATATTCCTAATTTGTGAATCTTGCCAGGAAACGAGATAATTATCCAAGTAACCTTAACTCGATTGTCACCTTTCCCTCCTAACGACACCTTTCCATACACTCTTACGTGGAGCTGGGTGATAATGACCGGCATAGATTTTGAACGCAAGGGCAATGCGACAGTCCTAATACAAAATAAATTTTTAAAAAATATTCCTAACAAGACTGTTACTGAACTGACACAAGATAACCTTGCACTTGATTACTCGGGGAGTATGGTAGACCACAAACCAACCTGAGCGTTATCTCTGATGTCCGTAGAATAGAATATATGACAGCCTCATTAAATGCTAGAATAGGGCTCCTTGGGACTACTTTTAGGCCCAATAAAATGGTCGATTTGTCCATAATACTCACAATCCAAATTTCAGATGTCCCTATGTGTTTCTAGCCTTTGTCTTTGGTTAGCGCTTGTCTTTGGACTAGACCTCCCATTTTTTCACAGAAAACAGACATACAAACATACCAGGTAAATGTAGCCCTGAAAGGACCAATAGTCATTGTGCTCAACAGAAAAGATCCAATGATAAAATGAGTAGGAAGTCGATAGAGGATATGGTGGTAACTTCCTACTCATTTTATCATTGGATCTTTTCTGTTGAACACAATGACTATTGGTCCTTTCAGGGCTACATTTACCTGGTATCTTTGTATGTCTGTTTTCTGTGAAAAAATGGGAGGTGGAAGGACTTGTATGTCTACTGTTAAGTGCCTTCTATTATTGTAAAGAGGTAATCTGCCATATCATTTATGTAAGTATGTTTTGTAAGTTTAGTGTCTGTTATTTACCTGTAAACATTTTCAATTAAAATTACAGTTAAAAAAAAAATCCAGCAGCAGTAACATGCCACATAAACATCGGTCTGTACAGTAGCTTGTGACATGCAGATTTTCTTACCCAGACACCGAGTTATGATTATTTCCCTAACTAATGTGTTTGGCTTGCTGCTCACTAATACATAAAGAATGAAGAGAATGATCTGCCAGCTACTATGTATCACTGTATGGTCGGTCACTGCTCATGGCTCTCCGCTCTCCTTCCTTTGTAAAATGATTCTCTGTATTATTCTTAGACAACTGCACTAATCTTCATCACTACCATTGTTTTTCTTGTCAAGTTTGATCTGTTACATGACCCTCTTCCCAGTGGAAAAAATAAAGTTGGATCAAAAATGGCCGACTTCAAAATGGCCGCTATGGTCACCACCCATCTTGAAAAGCTTTCCCCCTCCCATATACTAATGTGCCACAAACAGGAAGATGATATCACCAACCATTCACATTTTATTTAGGTGTTTCCATATAAATGGCCCAGCCTGTGGTATTTATCCAATGTTTATGTATTTTTCTCCTTATTTCTTTTGGTGGGAGCAGTAACATCTAGCTTAAAAAAAAGGAAGTGTGGTCAATGGTGACAAAAACACCAAAGTATTTCCCTTTGTCACGATTCCCCTGACCGCTGTCACCAAGTGGTCAGGATTCTCACCGTGACCGTCACCCCTACGTCACGGATTGAGGTGACTTTAGGCCAACAGACGGCTATCACATGTGCAGGGGGGCTTATCTTAGTTATCCCTCCACTCCACGATGTGATGAAAAAACCACACACAAGGCTATTGACCTCTTAGCTTACAGCAGGGGCTTATTCTAGGTATCCCACTGCTTTCTATATACCACGAACTGCAGGGATTTATGTATATCCCGCTTACAGTTCCACTTAACACTTGCAGCTCTCTGGCGCCCCCCTTACTCTCAGGTCAGATTAGGTACTGCACCTGGGTAATTAGTCGCCAGACAGACTGCCTGCTATGTACTGGCTATTGGGCACGCTGCAGCGACGCGATAACTACTCCCACTCAGGCAGGAACAATAATTATTAACGCCACAGTCACTACAGCATCCCTCAACAGTCGGCACACATATCGCTGCCACCAGCTTCGATTAAACGGGTCCGAAGCTAACCCAACACAACAGTAACAGTAGCGTATTTTCCCTTCAAGAGACTTAGGGTACGGTTTAGAACAGGAGAACGAACTAATATATAATAGTATATCCCATTGAAATTAATTAGGCAGTGCTTTATCAAAAATATTTTATAAAGAAGTTACAAATGAGACAATTGCAAATATGTACATGGGTAATTATAACATAAAGGGAATAAAAGAGAAAAGATAACACTCACATGTTAAAAGCATTGCAGGCAACCAGGCTTGGGCAGTTTCCATATATCCCAGTCCATGGGATGCTGCTGGCTTCAGGAGAAGACAAGAAGTCAGGAAGAAATCTAGCAGAGAGACAGCTGGGGATGTGTGCAGCCAGTTATACTTTCAAGGCTGTGACATCACAGAAAGGCTGGCTTATCCAGACCCTCCTCTCTCTACATTCTGAGTACTTCAATCTTAAATTTATCTACTTGCCATAACTTTGCTACAAAACATGACAGAGTCAGACTCAACCTATCATTCATCTCGGATTAACGTGAGCATTCTAATGAGATCAAATATGTCCTATCTGGGATACATATTTACAGAGAAATCCCTACTTCTTTACCAGATGGAGTTAGAAGCTCGAGTGTCATGGGATGTGTAGATACACCGAGTGAGACTAAGAATATATATTTTCGTATTTCTAGCTTAAATCGTTTGCCTAATATCTAACAAAAACTAAACAAAGAATCTTTCATGGATCCTTGAAGTTTCTACTTATAGCTGAACAAGAGCTTACACAGGAAATGCCAGTCGTAAATTCCATTTGGCAATAAAACCTCTCTTCCCCCATACTCTCTGAGAAGGAAAGCCAGGAATTGGCAGCTACAAACTGTTACTTCAAGAAGGGGGGGCTTAGCCCACGCAGGCTAGCAAGAGAACTACTTATGATATTTCATACCATATCGTGACACCCTTGTTTTTTTTTGTGCTTTGTTTTTATTGTGTTCATTGTACAGAGTAGAGTGACCCGGCAACATGATTTTCCAGGTAAGATCAAGTCAAACTTGTATAGATTTTATCATATTCAAGTGTTGAAAAGAATTTGTAAGTTTGTAAAGAAAAAAATGTTGGTTTTCCAATACTAATTTTTTTACAATTTTCATCAATGGTGCGGCGTGAGGGTTTTCTTTTTGTGTGGCGTGTACGGATGATGAGCAGTAAAATGCTCGGGTTCTCACTGCACGAACCGAGCAATTCCTAATACTTGCATGCTCATTACGAATAATGAGTGTAATGGGAGTCAGTGGGAAAGCCGTTTTTTTTTTTTTTTCCTGCAGACCCTACAAAGAGGTGTGGGGGGCAGTGAAAATGAATGGGAAAAGTAATGAATGGATGGAGAAGAGCATAGGGAAGACCCCAGGATGCATCTCTGATTCCGCATGTTTTTATTGAACCGTGCGGAATTGCCGCATCCAATACATTCTACGATTGATATTTATCTTGTGGAAACTGAACGTCTCCGCAACATAGACATACTGCTGTCTGGAAAGACGCACCGCATGTCCGTCTCCGCAGGGAAGCCACGGGTGACGATGCACGCGTGGCGGAGATGGGATTTCTTGAAATCCTATCCACTTTGCTGTAACATTTGGACGCGGCAGATGTACGCAGCATCCAACCCGCAGCCTGACTGTGGGAACATACCCAAAGGAGTGAAAATCAAACAATCCAAACCCACAAGAAATTGCATTTTGCAGGAAAAAAAAATGTTAAGAATCATTTTTTTTCTGTATAATGACTTGTATATAAGGCAACATTTCAATAGGATTTATAAAAAATATAATTCAA
Organism: Ranitomeya imitator; assembly: GCF_032444005.1. Classification (NCBI taxonomy): domain Eukaryota; kingdom Metazoa; phylum Chordata; class Amphibia; order Anura; family Dendrobatidae; genus Ranitomeya; species Ranitomeya imitator. The sequence continues at coordinate 1,227,311,033 of NC_091282.1, forward strand.
GTAACCGAAAATAGTGATTTTTTTTTTTATTAAAGAATCGGAAAGTTCAGTGTGATTTATGCAGGAAGCAAGAACTGCTAAAAATGAGGGCCTTGGATACACCCTTTATTAGACATATAGGAGGACCTCACACACACTCTGGTCACATTGTCATGTATTTGTCTGAGAAAGACTATGCACTAATGAGGGTTATACACCAAGGAAATGTCCTCCAGACCACAGAATAATCTATAGGTCAGCAATATACAGTTGGGTTAGAAAGTGTTCACCCCCTTCCTGATTTCCTGTTCTTTTGCATGTTTCTCACACTTAAATGTTGTCTATCACCCCACAAATGTAAGTATTGGACAAAGATAACACAAAATGCAGTTTTTAAATGAAGGTCTTTATTATTAAGGGAAAAAGAAATCCAGACCTACAGGGCCTTTTGTGAGAAAGTGACTGTCCTTCCCCCCTTAAACCATAGATGAGCTGTGGCCACCAGAGCTTCGTTTTTCTAGGGGAGTTCAGATAAGAGAGTGCGGAAACGTACAGCGTACTGGCCCACTGTTAGGTTTCCCTGACGCAGACGGAGGAGAGAAGAGGCCACTGAGGACGCAGGTCCGAGCTAATCAAAAATCATCCTGAAGACCTCTAGGAAGGACTGGAGATTCGACACAAAGGGATCTCCTCTCTCCCATAGGGGATAAAGCTTCACCAGGGAGATGGGACATGATGAAAGCCACTTTGGCGCTGTCGGAGATGAACTGATGAGCCAGGAGTTCGAAGTGCAGCTTGCACTGATTAATAAAGCCCCAACATAGGGCAGGGTCACCCCATAGCGTGGGGGCGCAGACGGGTCACGGCCAAAGTGGTCGTAGCATAATTACGTGAGAGTGCCGCCGGAGCTGTCAATTCATGTAGATGGGTGGTTACAATCTATAGGTAGGAGAGCGTTTTATCCTGCTGGGAAACCTCGGGAATAGGCACGTGGAGCAACTACAGACCTGGAAGGAGAAGACCGAGGCCATGGTGGTGATTGAGCCGGGGTCTCTGCCAGAGGAGAGGGGCAAAGTGCAGAGACACCGGTGCTACACAGATATTCACACTTGATGGTTCACACCAAACATGAGTTTTGTGGAGTTTCCTTCGCTTCAGACATTTTCTTGCTCGTTTGTGGTTTTTCAGAAAAACTTGTAAACACAGCAGCTGAAAGGCGTCAAACTTATTAATAAGATACAGTCAGGAATTAACAGCGATGATTTGTTGTACATATGTAGACGTCGTTCATTCTCGCTGCTCCCAGCAATAAGTACAGATCAGGATTCGAACCCGTGTCGCCGGCATGTAGGGCAGGAGCGCTACCACGACGCTGTGCATGCTGCGCGCAGCACCCGGCTCATATCATGTATACACGGCATTCTCTGCCTTCAGGACATTAGTGACACATAATTATAGTGAAGAATGAACCAAAAGATGTTTTACAAAATGCATTATTCCGACAAAAGCAAAATGGTTGACAATTTTTCTTTATAGGTGTAAACATAAAAGATACAGAAATCTCCAGATATCAGAGAAGAAATGATCTCGGGAGAGGAGCAAACAGCACAACACAAACTGCAGAATTATACAATGTCAAGAGCAGAACTCGACTGTCACTTTGAGAAAAATTTGAAAAAAAAAAACGAGATTTCTTGCAAAAATGTTCAGTTTGGAATGTAATGACATAAAAGTAAAAATTTCCTTCTTTTCGTGAAAATTCTTATTTTGGACACTAGAAATGCAGATTTTCTTCTGGCTATAAACCATTGATCATCATGTAGAACAGGACAGCGGATCTCCAGACAGGAGTGCGGCACAGCGGATCTCCAGACTGGAGTGCGGCACAGCGGATCTCCAGACGGGTGTGCGGCACAGTGGATCTCCAGACAGGAGTGCGGCACAGCGAATCTCCAGACAGGTGTGCGGCACAGCGGATCTCCAGATGGGAGTGCGGCACAGCGGATTTCCAGACAGGAGTGCGGCACAGCGGATCTCCAGACAGGAGTGTGGCACAGCGGATTTCCAGACAGGAGTGCGGCACAGCGGATCTCCAGACAGGAGTGCAGCACAGCGGATCTCCAGACAGGAGTGTGGCACAGCGGATCTCCAGACAGGAGTGCAGCACAGCGGATTCATGGGTTGGATGTCGATCAGTTATGGTCGCGCTTCTTCAGCTCCGAGTTCAGTTTTTCAGCTCTTAATATGATTCTTCTGATCTGAGCAGAAATGTGACCGGTGTCACAGTCCGGAGACGACAGATTTTCACTTTTCATCCTTTCCCTTAAGCGGGAAAAGTCAGCGACTATTTTGTGCTGAAGACGAGTTTTGTTTTTGCTGTTTTGTAGACAAGGAGTTAGGGAGTCTATGTGCATCTGTAAGTCGTCTCTTAAGTTCTCATTTTCCTGGAGGTTGTGCTGGAACAAAGTGGGTTCATCATCGGAAAGCGAAGCGATCTGGGTCAGAACTTCATAGAGAGCGACATAGCCTTTCTTAGATCTCTTCTCTGATAGATTATACATAAACCTTTCCAATTTGTCAGGTTGCTCATTGTCACATACAGCGATTGCAGCAGATCGGTCACTGACGGCACCGTACAGACGTGTAAAGAATTCGGTCGGAGGTAATTTGCATTTGTCGTCCTGCCCCAGACCGGTCACACATACGACAATGCACAGTATTTTGGCAAATGTCATGTCAGACTTTATTTCCTTATGTCAATTTTTTGGGTTCACAATCTGCAAGAAGTCATAGATGATATTGATCCAAAGTTTTGTCTTCACCGATGTTCTGCGGTTTATCATTAATACTCTGCTTCTTTTTCTTTTCCTTTTCGGCGAGGCAATGCACCAATGCCAGGACTTAAATTGTTGATATTTTCGTTAATGACAGAAGATCTATTGGTCGGTTCTTCGAAGTTTCTGATCAATGTTAGAACATGCGGTACATACAGCTCAGGACTGTGTGGCTTCTGCTGATGACTGGGCTCCATATTGGCCCTTATATACTCTCCAGAAGGGCCACATCTCAATCTCCAGAGCAGGCAATCACACTTGATGATACACCGTAAACATGGTATCATGGTTGTCTCGTTCGCTTCATTTTTCTTGTTTGTGGTTTTTCAGACAAACTTGGAAACACAGTATATGAATGGCGTTAACCTTATTAATAAGGTACAGTCAGGAATTAACAGCGATGATTTCTTGTACATATGTAGACGTCATTCATTCTCGCAGCTCCCAGCAATAAGTACAGCTCAGGATTCGAACCCATGTCTCCGGCATGTAGGGCAGGAGCGTTACCACAACGCTGTGCATGCTGAGCGCAGCACCCGGCTCATATCATGTATACACTGCATTCTCTGCCTTCAGGACATTAGTGACACATAATTATAGGCAAGAATGAACCAAGAGAAACAATCAGTAGAGCCGTCAGTCTGTCCGCTTGTAGGATTTCTTTATTTCTGAGAAATGATAAAAGCTGCAAACTTCAGGCCGCTAATACCGATTTATAGATACAACAGCTCAGCTGTACAACTGATCTCAGGAGAGGAGAGAAGCCATGAAGAACTATGAAAACTGTAACATGGAAAATGTCTCTTCATTGATGGACGCCAGAAGTCGAGGTTCTCATCCGGCCTTTCCGTATTCAGCACCAGGACGTAGACTTGCAGTTTGATAATTGCGGTGGAGACCGAGGATTCAGAGAACAATAAACGGTAGATGATGTATATTATGACACTGACCAGCATTGGACCTGCCCTTTATTGATTACAGCTCCCAGATTCTCTTTTTGTCAGAAACTTTTTTTTTTAGTTTCATATGACCCTTCACATCGCATGTGACCCAAAGAAGCAGGAGGATGATGAGGCAATCATCACCCATACCGCTGGAGAACCGCTACCGGGCTCTCACACAGGACAATTCTGAAGATGCACATCAAAATAGTGCTTTTCTCACAAAAATCATTCCAGTAAGAAATCAGAAGCCTCTTGAAGGGAGAAAAAGAAGAAAAGGTGGTTGTGGAGGATTCCCTGCTCAGAGGAACAGAAGCCGTTATCTGCCGACTGGACATTACCTCGCGAGAAGTGTGCTGTCTTCCAGGTGCCCAAATCAAAGCTGTGTCTGATAGGGTATCAAGACTCTTCAGTGCTACGGATGACTACCAATGTGAACAAATGGCATCAAGAAAGGACAAGGAAACTATAGGCAGAGACTTCGAAGACCTAAGTCGGTAAGTAAAGGAATTGGTATAGCAGGTCGTCTTCTCATCCATCCTCCCAGTAGATGGACATGTAACAAGGAGATTGAACAGGACTCTACAGTTGAACAACTGGCTATGTTGATGGTGCCATGAGCAACATTTTGGAGATGAGTTGCAACTTACGAAACAGGAAAACACTTATTTGGTAGATGCCTTGCTACACTCCTCAAGAGAGCTTTAAATTAGAGCTATGTGGGATGGGAAATGGCCACAGGCACAACACCAAAAAAGGTTTTTTAAAACATGGTCTGTCCAGACACCTTCTGGTCAAACATCACCAAAAATTTGACATAAAGGTAACCCCTGTGGAACAAATACCACAGAATGACATCAACAGAATCCAGAAATTAAATAGAAAGGAGTCCTATTGGATTTTCCGATTGAAAACCTTATATCCCGATGGCCTCAATGAAACAGTGGAAAATGTATAGAGATTCGCAATGTAGAGGGGAGGAGGAGGGAGAAGGAGAAGAGGTAAATGAAAGATGAAGGGGAAAAGGGAGAGAAGAAGAGAGAAAAAGGAGGAAAGACAAAAAAAGTGTATATATGTATGTATGTATGTATATATGCATGTATGTATGTGCGTATAGGTATATGTATATTTTTTCCCTTCTGAATTCTGCTAAAATGCTATTTAGTTTTATAAATATTTGTGGAAAGGATTACAGGATCCACTGTGCAATTTTGCAGTTTATAATATGCTTCGCATGTTTATTAATTTATTTATTCATTTATTTTATTCTTATTTTTTGTTTTTGTTTTGTTTTTTTATCCTTACCTTACTTTTAAATTTTGCTAAGACGATATGTAATTTAATTGTTTTTTAAATACTTTTCGAAAGGATTTACTGTGTAACTTTACAATTTATAATATGTCTTGTATATTTATTTACATATATATAATTTTTTTTTTATTATACCATTATAACATTTGATACACCAGGATTGGTTTAAGATCACACTGACTCACTTGGGGTGGAATGTTAATCCCAATTAATTCAGGCACACCCCTGCTATGTGTTAGGAGTCACCAGTCTATAAAGATAACTTTCTTTTAAAACATTTTTAAAAGCACATATAATACCTGATGAAGGCCGTTGTGGGCTGAAACGCGTTGTTTTGTTCTTATTAAAGTGTCCTAATAAATTTGGTACTGAGCAAATTATCTCAACCTTCAAACTATCCTTGTCTTCCGAAAGCGCCAAGAAAGGATTTTTTTCTCTCTAACCATTGTATTCACATGCAATCCTTGGATCAAGGCTGGCATAGTTCCTGCAATAGTGCTGCATACCGGAATATTATAAGGCGTGGATCCATCATACGGATCAATTGAATGTACATACAAGACATCCAAAGGGTGAGTGCAACAATATATATTTTTTGCTGTGAATATACACCTACACTTAGACTCTGCGCCCCTTGTCTCCCCTTTTATATCTCCTTCCAAGATCCTTGTGAAATTTCAACTGAGGGAAGCCTTCGGCTCATCAGCTACAGAGGAGTCACTCCTGTTCTTAGGAGAAGGGAGCAGCGAGATCTAAAATGGAACATTTCACTAATCATACTATGAGAAGAAAAGAGGTACTATCTACAATTATTCCATCTGAACCCATACAGTTTGGAAACATACATCTTAACACGGACATAGACACTGAGACTAAAAGAAATATCTCAAGGGCTTTTGACAAGTTTTGAGAAAAACATAAAAAATTAGATTAGACACCAGTTGGTTGCTGATTTCTTAGACATTTGTGTCCAGCAAAATATTATACCAGCAGTGCTGCGGATTCATTTTAACAGCACTTTTCCTGATGATACAGCTTTTTCAGACAATTGGTATGATATTGTGGACAATTGTTCCTATGAATTAATGAGACTTTTGATCAAAAAAAGAACAAGATTGGCTCACAAATTTGTCCAAACTTGTGAGGCAGATTTGAATGAACTAACACAGTATAACGGGCGTGCTCTATATAATGCCTTAAATAGAGTCACTAAGAAACGTACAAATCTTTGAGAACAATCTCATTGAAATAAAAACCAAAAAAATTTAGAAGAGATTTTTTTTGAGTTGAAAAACTCAAAGAACTCAAAATCAAAAGGAGAAACAGTTTCAAATTCTAAACCCATTTCAGATTAAAAAAAAAAAAACGTATTCCCATTTTCCAGCCAATCGGGAATTATCCAAAAAACAACATGAAGTTTTAAGTGGGTCGCGTACCTTTTACAATTCAAAACTACCACTAAGGGAAATCACTGACTCAAATAAATCAAAAAGGTGTTTTTCAGCAACAGAAGCGGGAGCCATTCCGAAAAAAAAAAAAATCTAGTTAAAAATATGAAATAAAGCCATGTAGAAATTAACAATATCACCAAAAAAAATGAAGACACAATTCACACACTAGACAGAATCTTTCCACACCAAATACATCTATCAGAGCATCCAAGGTTATCAAGGACAACATAATTGTGGAGATTAACCCTTCTCCACTTTCTCTGCTAGACAAGGATATCTCACCCGTACTAAATAATTCAACACCCACTGCGATTCTGGTCAAAAATCCTGAAATATGTTCTTCAAATATTATCACAAATCTCCCCTCCATTCACGAAGCCTCCAATATATCTCTCAACATCAGTGATCTTACAGTACATGAAACTACTGAATCATCATCCATATTCACCACAGTGTTGCAAGCAACCACTCCATCCCCTTCACCTGGCAGTTCACACGTATCTTTTTTAGAGATATGCCCCACTCTCCCACCTCCATTATCGGAGGTGCTTTTACACAGACTAGAGAGTCGCTCTCTCAGCAACACCGCTACATACTCGGGCAAACAATCCCATAACAAATTATTTTTTACGGACCCCCTCCCAGTCAGCAAAAAGAAAAGGAGGTCCCGAGGCACTAGGGGAAAAGGAACCACCAAAAAAAACATTGACAGGTACAGAATCAATAATTCTATAAAAAACCAAAACCAAAATGATTCATTCAGATTGCTTCAAAAACATTCTTGAAAACGAAAACCCAGACAAAAAAATAACACAATAAAAATATTCAATCTGTCAGCGCACAATTTGACCACAACCGAACAAAAAATCTTATCAAAGGGTCTAAATTACTGCCCCACACAAAAAGCAAGCGAGTTTGACCTATTCTTGGATCTCAATGAATTTGTTGGAAAACTCACTTTAAAACGTCACTTTGCAATTCAGGAGCGAATAGTAGATACAAATAAACTGACAGATAAAGAACCTGTTGATTTGAACGACCATTGCATTCACAAAGAAGTCCAACAGAGGTCCAACTTTAACCCTGTATATCACAGGGGGGGTAGTTTGGACACTTTTTATACATTAGTAGCTGATGAATTTCGCAATTTAAATTCATCAAAAAGTGTAAAAAAAATCCGTTGACCCCAAATACAAAGCGGACCTTGTCAAACAGAGAAAAAAATATATATCAATAAAGAGAAAAACACTGCAAAGAGATTTTTTGATATGAAAAACAATGTTTCTAGATCAGAGCAGCAAGCTCTCAAGCAATTAAAAAATAACAAAAAAATAGTCATAAGACGAGCGGACAAAGGAGGTGGAGTGGTGATTCAAGACAGAGAAATATATTTGCAGGAAGCCTACAATATTCTATCAAATGAAAAATATAAAAAAGTAAATATGGATCCAGCCAAAACATACAATTCAGAATACCATCTATTTATAAATAAAGCCTATTCTCAAACATATTATCAATAAAAAAACAAAAACGTTTTCTGACAAAAATCCAAGCACAGCAATTTTTTACCACTTACCAAAGATCCACAAAAATCCCATAGCACCTCCAGGTAGACCAATTATCTCAGGTATCGGATCTTTGACCAGCCAGTTATCCCATTATATAGACTTACATCTTCTGGATCTTGTAAAAAAAAAACTACCATCTTTTCTACTGGATTCTAACCAACTTATAAAGGAATGTAGTTCCCTAAATTGGGAAAAAGATTATTTCTTTATTACACTAGATGTGAATGCTCTAAATTCCAACATAGAACACAATATGGGAATCGAAGCAGTAGCATACTATCTATCTGGGATTCCAGATATGCCACCAGTCCAGAGAGATTTTCTCATAATCGGTTTAAGATTTATATTGGAGCACAATATTTTTGAATTCCAGGGTGAGCTGTTCCTGCAGCAATTTGGCACCGCGATGGGGACTCGGGTCGCGCCCAGTTTCGCAAATCTCTTTATGGGGCGATTCGAGTCCTCATCGCCTCTCAGCCAAACACCTTATAAAGAAAACATATTGCTATACAGGCTTTATATAGATGATCTTATCATCTTATGGAAGGGCACTGAAGAATTAGCAATCTCACTTGTAGAAGAACTCAACAAGAATAATTGGGGCATTTCCTTCACATAGAATATAAATAAAGAGAAAATCCATTATTTAGATCTAGAAATCAGTCATTCAGGCAAAAAAATTATAACCAAAACTCACTTCAAAAAAACAGATTCTAATGGTTTTTTGGATTTTCGGAGCGCACACTATTCTAAATAGAAAAAGAATATACCGTTTAGTCAATATCGGTGCATCCGTAAAAATAATACGGTAGACACAGACTATGTAGAACAATCCAAAAATTTTGACAAAAAAGTTCTTGGATAAAAAATACCCAAAAAAACTCAAAGCAGAAGCTTATGAAACAAACTTGAAAAAAAACTCAAAAATGAGTGTCTGTACAAGAAACTCATAAACAACAAACAACCTTCTAGTTCAAACATCGAACAAACGAAGACGTGCAAAAACAAAAATGAAAAAAATACTAGATGGGAATATAATTTCATCACAGCTTTTAATCAGGGAAGCGTGCAAGTAAGACAGATTTTAAATAAGTATTGGTACGTCCTAAGAAAGGATTCTTTTTTAAAACAATGGTTACCTAAGTATCCCGGTATCACATTTCGGAGGGGAGTTACAATTAAAAACATCATTGCTCCTAGTAATTTGGGGAAACACCTTTCCTCTTTAAATACTAAAGAGACTCCTATACAACATCATTTTGGGGTTTTCAAATGTGGATCTAAAAAGTGTCACTGCTGCAACATCATCAGCCATAAACAAAACTGTATTATATCAAGCAGTACAGGAGAAACCATAAATATAAATCAACACCTCACTTGTGATAGTGACTATGTTATTTATGTGATCACTTGTGCTTGTGGCCTTCAATACGTGGGTCGTACCACACAGACAGTGCGATTGCGTATGAATGGCCACAGGCACAACACCAAAAAAGTTTTTTTAAAACATAGTCTGTCCAGACACCTTCTGGTCAAACATCACAAAAAATTTGACATAAAGGTAACCCCTGTGGAGCAAATACCACAGAATGACATCAACAGAATCCAGAAATTAAATAGAAAGGAGTCCTATTGGATTTTCCGATTGAAAACCTTATATCCCGATGGCCTCAATGAAACAGTGGAAAATGTATAGAGATTCGCAATGGAGAGGGGAGGAGGAGGGAGAAGGAGAAAAGGTAAATGAAAGATGAAGGGGAAAAGGGAGAGAAAAAGGAGGAAAGATAAAAAAAAAAAGTGTGTATAGATATATATGTATGTATGTATGTATGTGCATATAGGTATATGTATATTTTTTCCCTTCTGAATTCTGCTAAAATGCTATTTAATTGTTTTATAAATATTTGTGGAAAGGATTACAGGATCCACTGTGCAATTTTGTAGTTTATAATATGCTTCGCATATTTATTAATTTATTCATTCATTTATTTTATTCTTATTTTTTGTTTTTGGTTTTGTTTTGTTTTGTTTTCCTTACCTAACTTTTAAATTTTAAAATTTTGCTAAGACGATACGTAATTTAATTGTTTTTTAAATACGTTTCGAAAGGATTTACTGTGTAACTTTACAATTTATAATATGTCTTGTATATTTATTTACATATATAAATATGATTTTTTTTTAATTATACCATTATAACATTTGATACACCAGGATTGGTTTAAGATCACACTGACTCACTTGGGATGGAATGTTAATCCCAATTAATTCAGGCACACCCCTGCTATGTGTTAGGAGTCACCAGTCTATAAAGATAACTTTCTTTTAAAACATTTTTAAAAGCACATATAATACCTGATGAAGGCCGTTGTGGGCTGAAACGCGTTGTTTTGTTCTTATTAAAGTGTCTTAATAAATTTGGTACTGAGCAAATTATCTCAACCTTCAAACTATCCTTGTCTTCCGAAAGCGCCAAGAAAGGATTTTTTTTTCTCTAACCATGGGATGGGAAATATATGACCAGAAAAATATGCAGTTAAAGAGTCTTTTGAGAACCCTGCTATTAGAAGTGGAAATAAAGAACAAAAACAACAAACTTGGAATGAAAATAGAGGGACAAGAGAAATGGACTTCGAACTAAAATGTGGCTATATAATACACAAAACAAGGAGAATTGGAGTTGCTAACACAGGAAGAAAAATATTATGCCATAGGCATCACTGAAACTTGATGGAATGATACACATACTTGGAATACAAAGCTTGAAGGCTACGACTTAATTATTAGAAACAAGATTAACAATAGGGGAAGAGGTGTTGCATTGTATATTAGGAAAACTTATATCTCCACTGAGATCCAAGCTTCAGAGACTGGTAGCTCTACCGAAACTGTTAGGGAAAGAATACAAGGAGAGAAGAGCAGAAAGGACACTATTGTACGTTTACTATAGGCCACCTGGACAAACCAACGATATGGATGAACTCTTTATATCGGATGTCTCTGTTCTCAAAAAAGTACAACATAGTGTCATGGGAGATTTTAACTATCCAGATATTTGTTGGGAATCTTTCCCAGGCAAAAGTAATAGGTCCATAAAAGTCTTATCTTCTCTTACTGACAACTTTATCTTTGAAAAGGTAGAAGAGAGAACAAGAGGATCTGCAATTTTGGACCTAATTCTTACCAATTCTTACCTTTTCAAAAAAGGAAAGAAGATGGAGATAGGAATTTGCAGGCCAATTAGCCTTACTTCTTCACCAGGAAATATATTTGAACATATTATTAAACAGCATGTATGTAAGTACTTGGATAAAAATACAGTAATTAACCAGAGCCAGCATGGGTTTGTAGCAAACAAGTCATGTCAGACTTTTTTTAACCCCTTCCCGACCTTTGACGCCACGTAGGCGTCATGAAAGTCGGTGCCAATCCAACCTGTGATGCCTATGTGGCGTCATGGAGGGATCGCGTCCCTGCAGATCGGGTGAAAGGGTTAACTCCAATTTCACCCAATCTGCAGGGACAGGGGGAGTGGTACTTCAGCCCGGGGGGGTGGCTTCACCCCCCTGTGGCTACTATCGCTCTGATTGGCTGTTGAAAGTGAAACTGCCAATCAGAGCGATTTGTAATAGTTCACCTATAAAAACTGGTGAAATATTACGGTCCAGCCATGGCCGATGCTGCAATATCATCGACCATGGCTGGAAACACTGATCTACCCCCCACCACCGATCTCCCCGGTCCTCCCGGTGCTCCGCTCCCCTCAGTCATCCTGTCTGCTCCCCCGTCCTCCTGCCCACTCCCCCGTGCTCCGATGCCACCCCCCATCCTCTGATCCACCCCCCATGCTCCGATCTCCCCCCCTCATACTTACCGGACCTCCCAGTGTCCATCCGTCTTCTCCATGGGTGCCGCCATCTTCCAAAATGGCGGGCGCATGCGCAGTGCGCCCGCCGAATCTGCTGGCTGGCAGATTCGTTCCAGGTGTATTTTGATCACTGTGATATAACCTATCACAGTGATCAAAAAAAAAATAGTAAATGATCCCCCCCATTTATCACCCCCATAGGTAGGTAGGGACAATAATAAAATAAATAAAATATATATATATTTTTTTCCACTAGGGCTAGGGTTAGGGTATGTGCACACGGTGCAGATTTGGCTGCGGATCCGCAACGGATTGGCCGCGGATCCGCAGCTGCGAATTCGTAACAGTTTTCCATCAGGTTTACAGTACCACGTAAACCTATGAAAAACCAAATCCGCTGTGCCCATGGTGCGGAAAATACCGTGCGGAAACGCTACGTTGTATTTTCCGCAGCATGTCAATTTTGTGCGGATTCCGCAGCGTTTTACACCTGTTCCTCATTAGGAATCCGCAGGTGAAATCCGCACAAAAAAACACTGGAAATCTGCTGTAAATCCGCAGGTAAAACGCAGTGCCTTTTACCTGCGGATTTTTCAAAAATCGTGCGGAAAAATCTCACACGAATCCGCAACGTGGGCACATAGCCTTAGGGTTAGGGTTAGAATTAGGGCTAGGGTTGGAAATAGGGTTAAGATTAGGCTTGTGGTTAGGGTTATGGATAGGGTTAGGGGTGTGTTGGGGTTAAAATTGTGGTTAGGGTTGGGATTAGGATTAGGGTTGGGATTAGGGTTAGGGGTGTGTTGGGGTTAGGGTTGTGGTTAGGGGTGTGTTGGGGTTAGGGCTATGGCTACAGTTGGGATAAGGGTTAGGGGTGTGTTGGGGTTAGTGTTGAAGTTAGAATTGAGGGGTTTCCACTGTTTAGGCACATCAGGGGTCTCCAAACGCAACATGGCGCCACCATTGATTCCAGCCAATCTTGCGTTCAAAAAGTCAAATGGTGCTCCCTTCCGAGCCCCGACGTGCGCCCAAACAGTGGTTTACCCCCACATATGGGGTACCAGCGTACTCAGGACAAACTGTGCAACAACTATTGGTGTCTAATTTCTTTTGTTACCCTTGTGAAAATAAAAAATTGCTTGCTAAAACATAATTTTTGAGGAAAGAAAAATGTTTTTTTATTTTCACGACTCTGCGTTGTAAACTTTTATGAAGCACTTGGGGGTTCAAAGTGCTCACTATGCAACTAGATAAGCTCCTTTGGGGGTCTAGTTTCCAAAATGGGGTCACATGTGGGGGAGCTCCAATGTTTAGGCACCCAGGGGCTCTCCAAACGCGACATGGTGTCCGCTAACGATTGGAGCTAATTTTTCATTCAAAAAGTCAAATGGCGCTTCTTCCCTTCCGAGCCCTGCCGCGTGCCCAACCAATGGTTTACCCCCCACATGTGAGGTGTCAGTGTACTCAGAAGAAATTGCCCAATAAATTTTAGGATCCATTTTATCCTGTTGCCCATGTGGAAATGAACAAATTGAGGCTAAATGAAATTTTTTGTGAAAAAAAAGTACTTTTTCATTTTTTCGGATCAATTTGTGAAGCACCTGGGGGTTCAAAGTGTTCACTATGCATATAGATAAGTTCCTTGAGGGGTCTAGTTTCGAAAATGGGGTCACATGTGGGGGAGCTCCAATGTTTAGGCACACAGGGGCTCTCCAAATGCAACATGGTGTCCGCTAACGATTGGAGCTAATTTTTCATTCAAAAGTCAAATGGCGCTCCTTCCCTTCCGAGCCTTGCCGTGTGCACAAACAGTGGTTTACCCCCACATGTGAGGTATCGGTGTACTCAGGAGAAATTGCCCAAAACATTTTAGGATCCATTTTATCCTGTTGCCCATGTGAAATTGAAAACATTGAGGGTAAAATAAATTTTTTGTGAAAAAAAAGTACTTTTTCATTTTTACAGATCAATTTGTGAAGCACATGGGGATTCAAAGTGCTCACTATGCATCTAGATAAGCTCCTTGGGGGGTCTAATTTCCAAAATGGGGTCACTTGTGGGGAAGCTCCAATGTTTAGGCACACAGGGGCTCTCCAAACTCGACGTGGTGTCCGCTAAAGATTAGAGCCAATTTTTCATTGAAAAAGTCAAATGGCACTCCTTCCCTTCAGAGCCCTGTCATGCGCCCAGACAGTGGTTCCCCCCACATATGAGGTATCGGCGTACTCAAGACGAATTGTACAATAACGTTTGGGGTCCAGTTTCTCTTTTTACCCTTGGGAAAATAAAAAAATTGTTGCTAAAACATCATTTCTGTGACTAAAAAGTTAAATGTTCATTTTTACCTTCCATGTTGCTTCTGCTGCTGTGAAGTACCTGAAGGGTTAATGAACTTCTTGAATGTGGTTTTGAGCACCTTGAGGGGTGCAGTTTTTAGAATGGTGTCACTTTTTGGTATTTTTCGCCATATAGACCCCTCAAACTGACTTCAAATGTGAGGTGGTCCCTAAAAAAATGGTTTTGTAAACTTCGTTGTAAAAATGAGAAATCGCTGGTCAAATTTTAACCCTTATAACTTCCTAGCAAAAAAAAATTTGTTTCCAAAATTGTGCTGATGTAAAGTAGACATGTGGGAAATGTTATTTATTAACTATTTTGTGTCACATAACTCTCTGGTTTAACAGAATAAAAATTCAAAATTTGAAAATTGCAAAATTTTCAAAATTTTAGCCAAATTTCCATGTTTTTCACTAATAAACGCAAAAATTATTGACCCAAATTTACCACTAACATGAAGCCCAATATCTCACGAAAAAGCAGTCTCAGATCCGTTAGGATCCATTGAAGCGTTCCCGAGTTATTACCTCATAAAGGGACACTGGTCAGAATTGCAAAAAACGGCCAGGTCATTAAGGTCAAAATAGGCTGGGTCATGAAGGGGTTAAATCTAATTTTCATCTATGATGGAATCACTGACTGGGTGGATCCAGAGAAATGTGTTAGATATACACTGCTCAAAAAAATAAATGGAACACTTAAACAACAGAATATAACTCCAAGTAAATCAAACTTCTGTGAAATCAAACTGTCCACTTAGGAAGCAACACTGTTTGACAATCAATTTTGCATGCTGTTTTGCAAATGGAATAGACAACAGATGGACATTTTTGGCAATTATCAAGACACAATAAAGGAGTGGTTCTGCAGGTGCAGACCACATCTCAGCACCAATGCTTTCTGGCTGATGTTTTGGTCACTTTTGAATGTTGGTTGTGCTTTCACACTAGTGGTAGCATGAGATGAACTCTACAACCCACACAAGTGGCTTAGGTAGTGCAGCTCATCCAGGATGGCACATCAATTTGATCTGTGGCAAGAAGGCTTGCTGTGTCTGTCATTGTAGTGTCCAGGGGTGCTACCAGGAGACAGGCCAGTACACCAGGAGATGTGGAGGGGGCCGTAGGAGGGCAACAATTCAGCAGCAGGACCGCTACCTCAGCATTTGTGCAAGGAGGAACAGGAGGAGCACTGCTAGAGCCCTGCAAAATGAACTCTAGCAGGCCACAAATGTGCATGTGTCTGCATAAATGATTAGAAACCGACCCCATGAGGATGGTCTGAGTGCCCAACGTCCACAGATGGGGGTTGTGCTCACAGCCCAACACCGTGCAGGATGCCTGGCATTTGCCACAGAACACCAGGATTGGCAAATTCGCCACTGGCACCCTGTGCTCTTCACAGATGAAAGCAAGTTCACACTGAGCACATGTGACGGACGTGACAGAGTCTGAAGACGCCGTGGAGAACGATCTGGCAGTAGGTCAGTAATGGTGTGGGGTGGCATTTCTTTGGAGGTCCGCACAGCCCTTCATGTGCTCGCCAGAGGGGGCCTGACTGCCATTATGTACCGAGATGAGATCCTCAGACCCCTTGTGAGACCATATGCTGGTGCTGTTGGCCCTGGATTCCTCCTAATGCAGGACAATGCCAGACCTCATGTGGGTCGAGTGTGTCAGCAGTTCCTGCAAGATGAGGGCATTGAAGCTATGGACTGGCCCGCCCGTTCCCCGAACCTGAATCCGATTGAGCACATCTGGGACATCATGTCTCGCACCATCCACCAACGTCACGTTGCACCACAGACTGTTGAAGAGTTGGCGGATGCTTTAGTCTAGGTCTGGGAGAAGATCCCTCAGGAGACCATCCGCCACCTTATCAGGAGCATGCCCTGCATTGTAGGGAGGTCATACAAGCACGTGGAGGCCACATACACTACTGAGCATCATTTTCTTGTCTTGAGGCATTTCCACTGAAGTTGGATCAGCCTATAACTTCATTTTCCACTTTGAGTTTGAGCATCATTCCAACTCCAGACCTCCGCGGGATATTAGTTGTGATTTATGTTGATCATTTTAAAGTTTCATTGTTCTCAACACATTCCACTATGTAATGAATAAAGATTTACAACTGGAATATTTCATTCAGTGATATCTAGGATGTGGGATTTTAGTGTTCCCTTTATTTTTTTGAGCAGTGTAGTATAGCTTGACTTCAGGAAAGCATTTGTTAAAGTATCTCATACTATCCTTATTGAAACTGACCAAGTATGGGGATTGACAAGGCTACGGTTAGGTGGATTCACCTGGCTCAGTGATCATACTCGAGTGGTAATAAATGGCTGCACATCCAATTGGAAAAGTGTTTCAAGTGGGGTACCACAAGGCTCTGTCCTGGCCTCAGTGCTGTTCAACATTTTTTATATATAATATTTATATGGGGAAAAGAACTACTTGCCTGTCCTGAAGGATGAATGCTGGATTCTTCGCAGGGATGATCTATGGCTTTGTAATCTTCAGATGATCCTAGTCTTCGGCTTGATCTTTGGCTTGGTATTCACTCCATGCACGCACCTGCTATGAGGGGGCAAGGCTTGCATGATTTATTTAGCTACCAAGTGTTTCACTGCATAGAAGCAGAGGGAAATTTGTGAAAGAGAATAATATAACTGAACAAAAGTCAGTGTTACAGGTGGGCCCTTGGCCTGACACTGGGCTTATCAGCCTAATATAAATTCAGATGAATCATTTTATTGTGAAGATTTAGGCTATGTGCACACGTTGTGGATTTTGATGCATTTCCGCTGTGTTTTTGGATGCACGGAATTGCATCAAATCCGCAGTAGTGCATCAAATCCGCAATGGGAAATTGACAATTGGTGTGCACATTCTGCAGAAAAACAATGCGTGGATTTGCAGCGTTTTATTTTCTGCCGCATGTCAATTCTTTTTGTGAATCTGCAGCGTTTCTGCACCTATTGACTTCCATTGACTCAGTCAAATCCGCAGCAAAATCGCAGGTTTAAAAAGATCTGAGGTTTTGCTGCGGAGTTGTGTGCGAGAAACGCTGACGATCAGGAGGAGGAACAGTGTGTGGGCGGAGACTATGTGTGTGGGCGGAGACTATGTGTGTGGGCGGAGACTGTGTGTGTGCGGAGAAGATGTGCATGTCTGTGTGTGGGTGTCTGTATATCTGTGTGTGCGGGGGTCTGCGGGGCTGTGTGTGTGCTTGTCTGTGTGCGGGTGACTGTTTATGTGCGGGTGTGTGCGGGGCTGTGTGTGTGTTCAGTTCTGTATGTAGGCAGGCATCATCCGATGGGACTACTAGTCCCATCCGATATGCCTGCTACAGTGACAGCTAGCCGATTATGGGACAGTAGTAGTCCCATCATTTGGCTACTGTGTAAAAAAAAACAAATAAACATACACACATATACAGTACATACTCACCAATCACCTAGTCCCTGACGCCCCGACAGAAGGTATCCTTCCGCAGTGTATCACTCCGCTGTCAGAGGTCGCTGTCACCGGCAACGCTGCGTGAGAATTAACCCACGCAGCATTGCCGGTGTCAGCGACCTCTGACGGCGGAGTGATACACTGCGGAAGGATACTTGAACTCTCAGTGATAACACTGCAGAAGCCATTGGAAGCCTATAGAGCAGTGACATCTCCTGATGTGGCAGCTCTATATGGGAGATCGTCGTGGGACACTCGTTATTAAATGGACTGCGTCGGAACAGGGAGTATTTGTGTTGGTTTTTCATTTTTTTGCAGGAGATCGAGGGCATCGCATGGATTAGCAGAACAATAAATATGGGAAACTGGTGTTTTATTTCATTAAAAGACTTTATTCTGGCTGTGTGTTTATTTAACCCTTTACCAACTATAGGATTAGTAATGGAGAGGTGTCTTACTGATGCCTCTCCATTATTAAGCCGCCTTGATGTCACCCTACAATACAAAAGTGATGTAACAAATGGAAGCGGAGGCACAGGTGGTAAAGTTCACATTCGCTTTTTATTGATATTTTTGTGGAACCTTGGGACCACGGTCTGGGGGGCTCTGAAGGGGGCGTGACTACTTGAGCCCCTCGAACTGGGTCAGGATGGAATGCCTGGGGGACACGGGTGCTACCTCCAGTTAGACCCCGGATACGTGGCAGCTGTCCCAGTGGGACAGATGCAGAGGCGTAGCTAGAGCTTTTGCCGCCCGGGGCTGTTCCCGAGTTTGGCGCCCCCCCCCCCCCCCGGCTCAATACACACAAAGGTTACCAAAAACGGTTTTCCTGTTTTGTAGAACTTAAACTGGGCCTAATGGTGTCACCCCCACATGCCACACCTGTGACTTAATACCACCACACCATGACCAGGCCATATAGTGACCGAATAATACTACATACAAGGGACAGATACCACAACACCATTTCCAGACCACATATTACCACCACATAGTGACTGAATACTACAATACTGATCAGTAATAAAAAAAAACCCACAATACTATCACCATAAGTGCCAGTATTCACAGGAGATCTGTACTTAGTATGCAGTGTCTGTGTAGAGGTAATACAGAGATCACTGGTGACATTATACACAGGACCTCTATATAGTATACAGTGTATAGTGTCAGTGTATAGGTAACACTGACTCACCAGTGACGTCTCTAGGTGAAGTCATTCATCTTTCATCCAGCACAGACCGCCATCATTCCTTCCAGCCAGGACTCGTTTCTGCAGGAAATAACACAGTTATCTCGAGCTCCGCTTGCAGAACACATTACTTAATTTTTCACAACTTCTACATTACATCACATGAAGAAAAAAGGTGATATAGTGTCACTCTGCACAGTAACAGGACCGCCCCCCCATTTAAAACAGTATACTCAAAAAATAAAATAAATACATCACTGCAGTAATAATATCCCTTAATTAGCCCCTATGGTAATAATATTCCCCACCCTGGCCCCGTTTCTCATTCCTGGCTCCAGCCATATGTTCTCGCATCCTGCCCTCATGAGTATCCATTCTACCCCATATGATCTCCACATCCTGCCCCACCAGCCTCCATCGTATCCGTCCTGCCCCATGATCCAATCCTGCCCCGTGTCTCCAATCATGCCCCGTATCTACATTCTGCCCATGCCTCAAGTCCTGCCCCCAGTGTGTCCAGCATATTACCCCCATGTTGTCCAGCAATCTGCCCCAGTGTGTCCAGCATATTACCCCCATGTTGTCCAGCAATCTGCCCCAGTGTGTCCAGCATATTACCCCCAGTGTGTCCAGCAATCTGCCCCAGTATGTCCAGCACTGCCCCCAGTGTGTCCAGCAATCTGCCCCAGTGTCCAGCCTTTCCCCAGTGTGTCCAGCAGTCTGCCCCAGTGTGTCCAGCATATTACCCCCAGTGTCCAGCATTGCCCCAGTGTGTCCAGCATATTACCCCCAGTGTGTCCAGCAATCTGCCCCAGTGTCCAGCATTGCCCCAGTGTGTCCAGAAGTCTGCCCCAGGGTCTCCAGCATTGCCTCAATGTGTCCAGAAATCTGCCCCAGGGTCTCCAGTATTGCCCCAGTGTGTCCAGCAATCTGCCCCATGGTCTCCTGTATTGCCCCAGTGTGTCCAGCATTCTGCCCCATGGTCAAAAGTATTGCCCCGGTGTATCCAGCAATCTGCCCCATGGTCTCCTGTATTGCCCCAGTGTGTCCAGCATTCTGCCCCATGGTCTCCAGTATTGCCCCGGTGTGTCCAGCAATCTGCCCCATGGTCTCCAGTATTGCCCCAGTATGTCCAGAAGTCTGCCCAGGGTCTCCAGCATTGCCTCAATGTGTCCTGAAATCTGCCCCATGGTCTCCAGTATTCAGTGTGTCCAGCAATCTGCCCCATAGTCTCCTGTATTGCCCCAGTGTGTCAAGCATTCTGCCCCATGGTCTCCAGTATTTCCCCAGTGTGTCCAGCATTCTGCCCCATGGTCTCCAGTATTGCCCCAGTGTGTCCAGCAATATGCCCCATGGTCTCCTGTATTGCCCCAGTGTGTCCAGCATTCTGCCACATTGTCTCCTGTATTGCCCCAGTGTGTCCAGCAATCTGCCCCATGGTCTCCTGTATTGCCCCAGTGTGTCCAGCATTCTGCCACATGGTCTCCTGTATTGCCCCAGTGTGTCCAGCATTCTGCCCCATGGTCTCCAGTATTGCCCCAGTGTGTCCAGCAATCTGCCCCATGGTCTCCTGTATTGCCCCAGTGTGTCCAGCATTCTGCCACATGGTCTCCTGTATTGCCCCAGTGTGTCCAGCAATCTGCCCCATGGTCTCCTGTATTGCCCCAGTGTGTCCAGCATTCTGCCACATGGTCTCCTGTATTGCCCCAGTGTGTCCAGCAATCTGCCCCATGGTCTCCAGTATTGCCCCAGTGTGTCCAGCAATCTGCCCCATAGTCTCCTGTATTGCCCCAGTGTGTCCAGCAATCTGCCCCATGGTCTCATGTATTGCCCCAGTGTGTCCAGCAATCTGCCCCATGGTCTCATGTATTGCCCCAGTGTGTCCAGCAATCTGCCCCATGGTCTCCTGTATTGCCCCAGTGTGTCCAGCAATCTGCCCCATAGTCTCCTGTACTGCCCCAGTGTGTCCAGCATTCTGCCCCATGGTCTCCAGTACTGCCCCAGTGTGTCCAGCAATCTGCCCCATGGTCTCCAGTATTGCCCCAGTGTGTCCAGCATTGCCCCAGCCCCAGACAGTCAGACATAAAGAAAAAAAAAAAAAAGTAAAATCCTCACCTCTCCCGTTCCTAGCGTAGGTCCGGTGCAGTCAGCGTCTCTCCGCCTCTGCGACGCTCAGGACAGAGAGGCAGAGCGGCGCGCACAGTAGTGACGTCATCGCGCCCTCTGCTCTGAGACGTCGCAGAGTCAGAGGACGCTGTAGCTGCCGGCGCCGCAGGAACCAGGAGAGGTGAGTATAGAGCGGGGGGCGGGGTCCGGGGGTGGGGGGAGCTGGCCCTGGTCGTGGCGGCGGACGGCGCCACCCGAAGATTTAAAGGGGCGTCTTTTTTTTTTTTTTTTTCTTCTGCAGCGCCGGCCGCCCCCCGCATTGTGCCGCCCGGGGCGGACCGCCCCCCCCGCACC
This sequence comes from Ranitomeya imitator, assembly GCF_032444005.1. NCBI lineage: Eukaryota > Metazoa > Chordata > Amphibia > Anura > Dendrobatidae > Ranitomeya > Ranitomeya imitator. Next base: position 1,227,332,429 of record NC_091282.1, read on the forward strand.
CCCCTTCCTACGCCACTGGACAGATGGGCAAGCAGGGTTAACAGATGTCATGGAGCTGACACAGGTTGTACTGGCTTTGTCAAGAGCTACAGATGACTGAATGGCGGGACGTGACAACTGGCGTAGAGAAAACGGTCATCGTCCAGGATAGCCGGGTAACAGGTAGCTGATAGTCTGCGGAGACAAACAGTGTAAGCGGAGCACTGGCAGAACACTTCAGAAGCTAAAGCACACACTAGCCAAAACCAGAAGCTAGGCACCCTCCCTATGGCGGAGGGGCTAGAAATAGTAATTACTAACACGTCATTGGTCAGAAGTACTTTTTGAAAAATGTGCGCTGTCTCTTTAAGAGACCGGGAGAGCACGCGCAACCTAAGCACTCTACCTGAGAACCTGCTGGCCTCGCGCCAAGAAGCAGGGGGAAGAGAGGAAGCAGAGGCTGCAGCAGGATGGCGTGGGGCCGCCACTGAGTGGGAGTCCCGACGGGATGGGGTGGCTGGGAGCTTATATTTGAAGCCGGGGGAGCAATATCCATGGTCCCTTCCTAGGCTATGAATATCAGCTGCGGGCTGATATTCATAGCCTGGGAAGATCCATGGGTATTAACCCCTTCCTAGGCTATAAACATCAACCCTCAGTCGCTGGCTTTCCCTCTCTAGCGCAGAAAATTGTGCGAGAGCCCACACCATTTTTTTTCAATTTTTTTTTATTAAACAGATATTGCGTTTAAGGCTGGGATCACACTTGCGAGTGGAGCGCCCCCACGTCAGGGCAATGGGGTACTCAGAGCCGGGCCCTTCTGTTCTCGTCAGGGAAGTCACGGTGGCTGGACCCGGTCCGTGGCCCTTTGAGGGGCGTCCAATAAAAGGGGCAAAAGTTTATATGATAGTGTTCATGACGCCACCTGTGGTATTCAGTCAGGGTGACCGACGCTGCTTTAAGAGGTCCGCTGGGGTGATGTTATGGCAGCTAGATGGTATACCTTCCCACAGGTGAAGTATGTCCCCAGGGCTTCCCACAGTGTAGGTGGTGGATGGTGCAAGGCGCAGTGAATTACGAGGACACAGGGTTGCAGTCTCTTTACCTTTACTGAAGGCTTCAGCATCCACAGTCCAGAGTAGGGACCACAGGGCTGGGACATCAGTCCGGCTGGTCTGAAGGCAAATCCAGAGTCCCCTTTATCCAGGTGGAATTCAATAAACTTCCTCTAGCGCCTGAGTGTTGTAGTTCCTCCCTGCTGAGCAACTCGGTGATGTCCTCACAACTGTTGTAGATGTTAAGTCTCTTTCTCTCTGTTCCCCTTAAGGATAGGACAAGCCCGTATGACTGGTGGCCTGAGGCTTTTTACAGGGACCCTAGAGACGCTCCGGCCTCCACAATTTGCCTCCCTGCCTCCTGGGTAGATGGTCGGGCAGCCGACGTGGAATCGACTGTCCTGCCAGTCTCTGAAGTAACGGCATAGAGTTCCTTACACCCTCGGTGTTCTGGCTACTGGTACTGCGCTTCAGAAGGAGGCAGCTTGCTTCTAGCTGGTCTCCCGCTGATATTCCACTCTTGTTGCTATGACTTCGTTTCTCACTCACTGCAACACAATTCCTTTCAATGTCTCCTTCTTAGGATACTGTCGCATGGGATGCAGGCGCAGCTCCGTGTACCTTCATCTTCCACAGGCCGCAGCCTGGAGCTGGCTGGAACTCACTCCAACCAGCCTCTGCCAAACTCGGTCGGGACTCACTGATTATCTCCTACTCCCTCCAGTCAGCTTCTGTCTGATGCTCACTGGATGGACTCCAGCTCGCTTCTCCCCCACTTCCTAACCAACCCACCAGTTTTACCTAATTGTGAGGAGTGCCCTAGTAGATAGAAGTATAGCTCCCCCTGGCAGACTGGAGTGTGAAATGTGTGTGTGGTTGTGATACCTGGACAGAAGATCTCCTTCATTGCCCTCAGACGTAACATCACTCTCCCTGGTGGAAGAATAACATTACTGCAATGACCAGGACTCTGGGGCGCTGCACGAGCAACTCGCACGAGTTTCTAACCTCAATACCCGGCACTCAGGAGCGGAGTGTGCGGCTGCATGTATTTCTATACAGCTGAATGCTCCGGTCCGAGTGCCGGTGGCAGTGCTGGGTACTGAGGTGCGAGACTCGTGCGAGTTTCTTGCAAGTGTGACCCCGGCCTAACGCAGATTTTGTGTGTGTGTGTCTTTATTTAACTGTTTATGTACCATTTTATTATGTTTATTACTAAACATCGAGCTTGGTATTATCTATTTATAGATCTATCTATCTATCAATTATCTATCTATCTATAGATCTATCAATATATTATCTATTATCTATCTATAGATCTATCAATATATTATCTATTATCTATCTATCTATAGATCTATCAATATATTATCTATCTATTATCTGTCTATCTATTATCTATCTATATATTATCTATCTATTATCTATCTATTATCTATCTATTATCTATCTATTATCTATCTATTATCTGTCTATTATCTATCTATAGATCTATCTATTATCTATTATCTATCTATAGATCTATCTATTATCTATCTATCTGTGTGTGTAAACATTTTTCTTCAATGGAGTATGTAAATGAAGAGGTTGGACAAGAAATGACATCACAATTTTTTATTAAATAATAGATCTTTATTTAGCCTACATAAACGCATACAAATCTGCATGTACAAAATGCATGAAAATCCGCATCAGAAACGCATCAAGTCTGCGTGGATTTTTCCCTGCGTTTTCTGCCAAGAGATGCAGAATCTGCACAGAAAGTTCCACGGGCAAATCTGCAACGAGTGCACATGGCCTTATAAAGCTGAAAAAAATGATCTGCCTTCCAGTATATTTCTCCCTCCTGATGTAAATATTCACAGGCTCTGTCATTTACCAGTAAAAAGTGCTGGTACAGAAAGGAAGGGGTTAATGTCTTCAGATCTGATGAGAAGGGCTCAGAACAGAGACTTGGGGGGCGCAGGGAGGGTCTGTGGCTTATTGTGCAGCTATGACGCACGCACCACATACAGGAACGCCTATATGCATGAAGCCTATAATCTACACGGACACTCCGACAAGGTGCGGAGATTGTTGGAAATCACAAGCTGGACATTTCTTATTCTCACCGACCGTGAACTGAATCCCAGGAACTATGAATTCGAAGTCAGGACTGATCTAACAACGATCTAACAAGTTCCAAGAGAGTTTTCTGAGTTTTATGTATCCCAGCAGGGTCCTAAATTGGCATTGGTGACTCTGCCCAAAGGATTACGGTAGTAACATTTTTGCCTAAAACTGGATGGAAATTCTGAGTGATCGACCAATGATAACACATGGGATCGCCCTCTGGTGGTTGGGAAATATTACTACATGTGCTCCCTCTGGTGGTCAGCATGTGGAACTACACTCAAGAGCTCATTGTATCAGTCATCACTAGGTAATGCTATGCTATGTACTTGTGCTCCCCCTTGTGGTAGGTGTACAGTACTGCGCTCTCATTACAATTCTTTCCTTTATTATCACCAGATTTATTAGGACTATGAAATCATTGAGTAGTACCTGACTCTGCCTCTCAAACTATTGTATCCAAAACTGAGATGTACCCAACCTTGATTTAGTTTTGAATTCTCTTTTGGATCCCGATTTGGCTTTCCGTCTGTAGAAGTGGGATCTGACGGACCCTGGCAGCTAAGTCCTGGCCAATCTGTGTCCCTCGTGAAAAGACCGGTGATGCTGTTAGACTGGGCGAGGCGAAACGACTAGCGCTAACCATAAACTGACAGAAAAAAAGCATCACATACATCCTGGCGGGTTTGTGCCAGATACCATATGATCATCCAGAAAGTCTGATAGTTGTGCACTTCTTTAGGAGAATACTTCATTTCAAACAGTTGTTTTTTTTTTTAATGTTTTCTAACCATAAACCTTAAATGATGGAAGAGGTGAGGAGACAGATGGTTCATGAATACCAGGACTCCACATTCTGGTATTCTGGTAATACGTCACCTTTTACTTTCCACAGACGGAGCAGCATGCACCAGTCTGTGTGTGTACGAGGGAACATTGCAGGATGCGACCATAGTGAGGAAAGACCTCCATCTGTTGGCCGGGCGCAACCAGGTGGAACCAATTTGTCCCGGAAGAACTGCAGGGGGAGCAGCTTTGTGTGCTGGACCTGGTCAGGTGACTCCCGCCGCAGACAGAATTGGCGCCAAGAGAGAAAGAGGAGCAGACACGGACCACAGATGGCGCTGAAGCCAGTGTGAAAGGCCTCAGCGGGACGTCAGTGCCACCAGGGTGCCGGTCACCTCCTGACAAGGTCCAGACTACGTCCTAGAAGAGCCGGAGTTCCGACTGCACCAGTCAAGACCAGGACCGCCACCCTACACCAGTCAAGATTGAGAGAGCAAATGTCGCCTGTCAAAAGCTGAACCCCAGTCCTTTCCGCTCCGGGCCCAGGAGACGTTCTCCGATGGTCAAGCAGTGAAGATTCGCAAGGAGATGACTAGAGAGGCACGCCCGTGGTTACAGAGGGATGGCGTGAGAGGGACATATGGGGTGCAGGACAACAGGTTGGGTGGGGGCCAGGTCATGGTGGGAGGCCAAATGTGCTTTAATGGACCATCAGAAAGCTTTGAGGCCTTCCAGGAAAACCCGGTGACCCCCCGCTAGGGCCAGAGATAGACAGAGAACCTCTGTGGTACCTCCCGTGAATGGGCGGACCACCATTGTGAGGAGAACATCAGTGTTATGTAGTGAAGGACTTTTGTCGTCACTCGCACCAGTAGTGTTATGAAAGGCAATTCAGAATCACAATGGACATGGAGGTCAGAGCACATACAGTGAACTGACAATAACCCAAAATAATAGAACGAGCTCTGAGACGTGGGAACTCTGCAGACCGCAATCCCTAAGCCTATCAAACCACACTAAAGGTAGCCGTGGAGCGCTCCTGACCAGAACCTAGGCGCCTCGTCACAGCCTGAGAAACTAGCTAATCCTGAAGATAGAAAAATAAGCCTACCTTGCCTCAGAGAAATTCCCCAAAGGAAAAGGCAGCCCCCCACATATAATGACTGTGAGTAAGATGAAAACACAAACATAGAAATGAAACAGATTTAGCAAAGTGAGGCCCGACTAGCTGAACAGAACGAGGATAGGGAAGATAACTTTGCGGTCAGCACAAAAACCTATAAAAAACCACGCAGAGGGGACAAAAAGACCCTCCGCACCGACTAACGGTACGGAGGTGGTCCCTCTGCGTCTCAGAGCTTCCAGCAGGCGAGAAAAACCAATAAAGCAAGCTGGACAGAAAAATAGCAACAAAATAACATAAGCAAAACTTAGCTTTGCAGAGCAGCAGGCCACAGGAATGATCCAGGGAAAAAACAAGTCCCACACTGAAACATTGACAGGAAGCATAGATCAAAGCATCAGGTGGAGTTAAGTAGAGAAGCACCTAACGACCTCACCAGATCACCTGAGGGAGGAAACTCAGAAGCTGCAGTACCACTTTCCTCCACAAACGGAAGATCCCAGAGAGAATCAGCCGAAGTACCACTTGTGACCACAGGAGTGAACTCTGCCACAGAATTCACAACAGTACCCCCCCTTGAAGAGGGGTCACCGAACCCTCACCAGAGCCCCCAGGCCGACCAGGATGAGCCACATGAAAGGCACGAACAAGATCGGGAGCATGGACATCAGAGGCAAAAACCCAGGAATTATCTTCCTGAGCATAACCCTTCCATTTAACCAGATACTGGAGTTTCCGTCTTGAAACACGAGAATCCAAAATCTTCTCCACAATATACTCCAATTCCCCCTCCACCAAAACGGGGGCAGGAGGCTCAACAGATGGAACCATAGGTGCCACGTATCTCCGCAACAATGACCTATGGAATACGTTATGTATGGAAAAAGAATCTGGAAGGGTCAGACGAAAAGACACAGGATTAAGAATCTCAGAAATCCTATACGGACCAATAAAACGAGGTTTAAACTTAGGAGAGGAAACCTTCATAGGAATATGACGAGAAGATAACCAAACCAGATCCCCAACACGAAGTCGGGGACCCACACGGCGTCTGCGATTAGCGAAACGTTGAGCCTTCTCCTGGGACAAGGTCAAATTGTCCACTACCTGAGTCCAAATCTGCTGCAACCTGTCCACCACAGTATCCACACCAGGACAGTCCGAAGACTCAAACTGTCCAGAAGAGAAACGAGGATGGAACCCAGAATTGCAGAAAAACGGTGAAACCAAGGTAGCCGAGCTGGCCCGATTATTAAGGGCGAACTCAGCCAAAGGCAAAAAGGACACCCAGTCATCCTGATCAGCAGAAACAAAGCACCTCAGATATGTTTCCAAGGTCTGATTGGTTCTTTCGGTCTGGCCATTAGTCTGAGGATGGAAAGCCGAGGAAAAAGACAAGTCAATGCCCATCCTACCACAAAAGGCTCGCCAAAACCTCGAAACAAACTGGGAACCTCTGTCAGAAACAATATTCTCTGGAATGCCATGCAAACGAACCACATGCTGGAAGAACAAAGGCACCAAATCAGAGGAGGAAGGCAATTTAGACAAGGGTACCAGATGGACCATCTTAGAAAAGCGATCACAGACCACCCAAATGACTGACATCTTTTGAGAAACGGGAAGGTCAGAAATAAAATCCATAGAGATATGTGTCCAAGGCCTCTTCGGGACCGGTAAGGGCAAAAGCAACCCACTGGCACGAGAACAGCAGGGCTTAGCCCGAGCACAAATCCCACAGGACTGCACAAAAGCACGCACATCCCGCGACAGAGAGGGCCACCAAAAGGATCTAGCCACTAACTCTCTGGTACCAAAGATTCCAGGATGACCAGCCAACACCGAACAATGAAGTTCAGAGATAACTCTATTCGTCCACCTATCAGGGACAAACAGTTTCTCCGCTGGGCAACGATCAGGTTTATTAGCCTGAAATTTTTGCAGCACCCGCCGCAAATCAGGGGAGATGGCAGACACAATTACTCCTTCCTTGAGGATACCCGCCGGCTCAGATAAACCCGGAGAGTCGGGTACAAAACTCCTAGACAGAGCATCCGCCTTCACATTTTTAGAGCCCGGAAGGTATGAAATCACAAAGTCAAAACGGGCAAAAAACAACGACCAACGAGCCTGTCTAGGATTCAAGCGCTTGGCAGACTCGAGATAAGTCAAGTTCTTATGATCAGTCAATACCACCACGCGATGCTTAGCTCCTTCAAGCCAATGACGCCACTCCTCGAATGCCCACTTCATGGCCAGCAACTCTCGGTTGCCCACATCATAATTACGCTCAGCAGGCGAAAACTTCCTGGAAAAGAAAGCGCATGGTTTCATCACTGAGCAACCAGAACCTCTCTGCGACAAAACAGCCCCTGCTCCAATCTCAGAAGCATCAACCTCGACCTGGAACGGAAGAGAAACATCTGGTTGACACAACACAGGGGCAGAAGAAAAACGACGCTTCAACTCTTGAAAAGCTTCCACAGCAGCAGAAGACCAATTGACCACATCAGCACCCTTCTTGGTCAAATCGGTCAATGGTTTAGCAATACTAGAAAAATTGCAGATGAAGCGACGATAAAAATTAGCAAAGCCCAGGAACTTTTGCAGACTTTTCAGAGATGTCGGCTGAGTCCAATCATGGATGGCTTGGACCTTAACAGGATCCATCTCGATAGTAGAAGGGGAAAAGATGAACCCCAAAAATGAAACCTTCTGCACACCAAAGAGACACTTTGATCCCTTCACAAACAAAGAATTAGCACGCAGGACCTGAAAAACTGTTCTGACCTGCTTCACATGAGACTCCCAATCATCCGAGAAGATCAAAATGTCATCCAAGTACACAATCAGGAATTTATCCAGGTACTCTCGGAAGATGTCATGCATAAAGGACTGAAACACTGATGGAGCATTGGCAAGTCCGAACGGCATCACGAGATACTCAAAATGACCCTCGGGCGTATTAAATGCAGTTTTCCATTCATCACCTTGCTTAATTCGCACCAGATTATACGCACCACGAAGATCTATCTTTGTGAACCAACTAGCCCCCTTAATCCGAGCAAACAGATCAGATAACAATGGCAAGGGGTACTGAAATTTAACCGTGATCTTATTTAGAAGGCGGTAATCTATACAAGGTCTCAGTGAACCATCCTTCTTGGCTACAAAAAAGAACCCTGCTCCTAATGGCGACGATGACGGGCGAATATGCCCCTTCTCCAGGGATTCCTTCACATAACTGCACATAGCGGTGTGCTCAGGCACGGACAAATTAAACAATCGACCTTTTGGGAATTTACTACCAGGAATCAAATTGATAGCACAATCACAATCCCTATGCGGAGGTAGGGTATTGGACTTGGGCTCATCAAATACATCCCGGTAATCAGACAAGAACTCTGGGACCTCAGAAGGAGTGGATGACGAAATTGACAGAAATGGAACATCACCATGTACCCCCTGACAACCCCAGCTGGACACCGACATGGATTTCCAATCTAATACTGGATTATGGGCTTGTAGCCATGGCAACCCCAACACGACCACATCATGCAGATTATGTAGCACCAGAAAGCGAATAACTTCCTGATGTGCAGGAGCCATGCACATGGTCAGCTGGGTCCAGTACTGAGGCTTATTCTTGGCCAAAGGTGTAGCATCAATTCCTCTCAATGGAATAGGACACTGCAAGGGTTCCAAGAAAAAACCACAACGCCTAGCATACTCCAAGTCCATCAAATTCAGGGCAGCGCCTGAATCCACAAATGCCAGGACAGAATATGATGACAAAGAGCAGATCAAGGTAACGGACAGAAGAAATTTTGACTGTACAGTACCAATGGTGGCAGACCTAGCGAACCGCTTAGTGCGCTTAGGACAATCAGAGATAGCATGAGTGGAATCACCACAGTAGAATCACAGACCATTCAGACGTCTATGTTCTTGCCGTTCAACTCTGGTCAAGGTCCTATCGCACTGCATAGGCTTAGGTTTAAGCTCAGGTAATACCGCCAAATGGTGCACAGGTTTACGCTCATGCAAGCGTCGACCGATCTGAATGGCCAAAGACATAGACTCATTCAAACCAGCAGGCATAGGAAATCCCACCATGACATCCTTAAGGGCTTCAGAGAGACCCTTTCTGAATATTGCTGCCAGCGCAGATTCATTCCATTGAGTGAGCACGGACCACTTTCTAAATTTCTGGCAATATACCTCTATCTCATCCTGAGCCTGACAAAGAGCCAGCAAATTTTTTTCTGCCTGATCCACTGAATTAGGTTCATCGTACAGCAACCCAAGTGCCAGGAAAAACGCATCGATATTACTTAATGCAGGATCCCCTGACGCAAGAGAAAACGCCCAGTCCTGAGGGTCGCCGCGCAAAAAAGAAATGACGATCCTAACCTGTTGAATTGGGTCACCAGAAGAGCGAGGTTTCAAAGCCAGAAATAGTTTACAATTATTTTTGAAACTCAGAAATTTAGTTCTATCTCCAAAAAACAAATCTGGAATAGGAATTCTCGGTTCAAGCAAAGAATTCTGGACCACAAAATCTTGAATATTTTGAACTCTTGCCATGAGCTGATCTACACATGAAGACAGACCTTTAATGTCCATTGCTACACCTGTGTCCTGAACCACCCAAATGTCTAGGGGAAAAAAAAGACAAAACACAGTGCAGAGAAAAAAAAATGGTCTCAGAACTTCTTTTTTCCCTCTATTGAGAATCATTAGCACTTTTGGCTTCCTGTACTGTTATGAAAGGCAATTCAGAATCACAATGGACATGGAGGTCAGCGCACATACAGTGAACTGACAATAACCCAAAATAATAGAACGAGCTCTGAGACGTGGGAACTCTGCAGACCGCAATCCCTAAGCCTATCAAACCACACTAAAGGTAGCCGTGGAGCGCTCCTGACCAGAACCTAGGCGCCTCGTCACAGCCTGAGAAACTAGCTAATCCTGAAGATAGAAAAATAAGCCTACCTTGCCTCAGAGAAATTCCCCAAAGGAAAAGGCAGCCCCCCACATATAATGACTGTGAGTAAGATGAAAACACAAACATAGAAATGAAACAGATTTAGCAAAGTGAGGCCCGACTAGCTGAACAGAACGAGGATAGGGAAGATAACTTTGCGGTCAGCACAAAAACCTATAAAAAACCACGCAGAGGGGACAAAAAGACCGTCCGCACCGACTAACGGTACGGAGGTGGTCCTTCTGCGTCTCAGAGCTTCCAGCAGGCGAGAAAAACCAATAAAGCAAGCTGGACAGAAAAATAGCAACAAAATAACATAAGCAAAACTTAGCTTTGCAGAGCAGCAGGCCACAGGAATGATCCAGGGAAAAAACAAGTCCTACACTGGAACATTGACAGGAAGCATGGATCAAAGCATCAGGTGGAGTTAAGTAGAGAAGAAGCTAACGAGCTCACCAGATCACCTGAGGGAAGAAACTCAGAAGCTGCAGTACCACTTTCCTCCACAAACGGAAGATCCCAGAGAGAATCAGCCGAAGTACCACTTGTGACCACAGGAGTGAACTCTGCCACAGAATTCACAACACAGTAGTTGGTGATTTGCCTCGTTCCTATCACCGGCCTGTGTCCTCATCCCATCCCCTGAAGTACACGAGGTGACATTGTAGGTGGTGTTGTGTGTGCAGTATCGTCCTGCTGCCATGCACTATCGCTATCCTGCTGTGTCCTCATCCCGTCCCCTGAAGTACATGAGGTGACATTGTAGGTGGTGTTGTGCGTGCAGTAATGTCCTGCCGCCATGCACTATCGCTATCCTGCTGTGTCCTCATCCCGTCCCCTGAAGTACACGGGGTGACATTGTAGGTGGTGTTGTGCGTGCAGTAATGTCCTGCCGCCATGCACTATCGCTATCCTGCTGTGTCCTCATCCCGTCCCCTGAAGTACACGGGGTGACATTGTAGGTGGTGTTGTGCGTGCAGTAATGTCCTGCCGCCATGCACTATCGCTATCCTGCTGTGTCCTCATCCCGTCCCCTGAAGTACACGGGGTGACATTGTAGGTGGTGTTGTGCGTGCAGTAACGTCCTGCCGCCATGCACTATCGCTATCCTGCTGTGTCCTCATCCCGTCCCCTGTAGTACACGGGGTGACATTGTAGGTGGTGTTGTGTGTGCAGTAACGTCCTGCTGCTTCCAAAAAAAAAAAAAAAATAGGTTTTGCTGCGCTTTTTTTTGGTGCAGGTTCTATGTGTCAGTTGTCTACAGTACATGTTTATTAAGGTTAATTTTATTCTCAAAAAAGGCATAAATAAAACCACATTGAAAAACGCTGCAAAAATGCTGAACACAGTGACATCCTGCAGTGTTATCGTGCTCGGGTAAGGTGTTATTGTGCTCGGGTAAGGTGTTATCGTGCTCGGGTAAGGTGTTATCATGCTCGGGTAAGGTGTTATCGTGCTCGGGGTAAGGTGTTATCGTGCTCGGGTAAGGTGTTATCATGCTCGGGTAAGGCGTTATCATGCTCGGATAAGGTGTTATCATGCTCGGGTAAGGTGTTATCGTGCTCGGGGTAAGGTGTTATCGTGCTCGGGTAAGGTGTTATCATGCTCGGGTAAGGCGTTATCATGCTCGGATAAGGTGTTATCATGCTCGGGTAAGGTGTTATCATGCTCGGGTAAGGTGTTATCGTGCTCGGGGTAAGGTGTTATCGTGCTCGGGTAAGGTGTTATCATGCTCGGGTAAGGCGTTATCATGCTCGGATAAGGTGTTATCATGCTCGGGTAAGGTGTTATCATGCTCGGGTAAGGTGTTATCGTGCTCGGGTAAGGTGTTATCGTGCTCGGGTAAGGTGTTATCATGCTCGGGTAAGGTGTTATCGTGCTCGGGGGTAAGGTGTTATCGTGCTCGGGTAAGGTGTTATCATGCTCGGGTAAGGCGTTATCATGCTCGGATAAGGTGTTATGCTCGGGTAAGGTGTTATCATGCTCGGGTAAGGTGTTATCGTGCTCGGGTAAGGTGTTATCGTGCTCGGGTAAGGTGTTATCATGCTCGGGTAAGGTGTTATCGTGCTCGGGTAAGGTGTTATTGTGCTCGGGTAAGGTGTTATCGTGCTCGGGTAAGGTGTTATCATGCTCGGGTAAGGCGTTATCATGCTCGGATAAGGTGTTATCATGCTCGGGTAAGGTGTTATCGTGCTCGGGTAAGGTGTTATCGTGCTCGGGTAAGGTGTTATCATGCTCGGGTAAGGTGTTATCGTGCTCGGGTAAGGTGTTATTGTGCTCGGGTAACGTGTTATCGTGCTCGGGTAAGGTGTTATCATGCTCGGGTAAGGTGTTATCATGCTCGGGTAAGGTGTTATCGTGCTCGGGTAAGGTGTTATCATGCTCGGGTAAGGTGTTATCGTGCTCGGGTAAGGTGTTATCATGCTCGGGTAAGGTGTTATCATGCTCGGATAAGGTGTTATCATGCTCGGGTAAGGTGTTATCATGCTCGGTTAAGGTGTTATCATGCTCGGGTAAGGTGTTATCGTGCTCGGGTAAGGTGTTATCATGCTCGGATAAGGTGTTATCATGCTCGGGTAAGGTGTTATCATGCTCGGGTAAGGTGTTATCATGCTCGGGTAAGGTGTTAACGTGCTCGGGTAAGGTGTTATCGTGCTCGGGTAAGGTGTTATCGTGTTCGGGTAAGGTGTTATCGTGCTCGTTAAGGTGTTATCATGCTCGGGTAAGGTGTTGTTGTGCTCGGGTAAGGTGTTAGCATGCTCGGGTAAGGTGTTATCGTGCTCGGGTAAGGTGTTATCATGCTCGGATAAGGTGTTATCATGCTCGGGTAAGGTGTTATCATGCTCGGGTAAGGTGTTATCATGCTCGGGTAAGGTGTTATCGTGCTCGGGTAAGGTGTTATCGTGCTCGGGTACGGTGTTATCGTGCTCGGGTAAGGTGTTATCGTGCTCGGGTAAGGTGTTATCGTGCTCGGGTGTCCTCTGAGCGTCTGCTGTGCTCTCGGATAATATGCTCGAGTGCCTGTGGCTGCAAGTAATGGAGGGAGCGTATTTTGCAGCGTATATTTTTCTACATTTCCTGATAATAACATTTTCACAGGCATGCAATGATTACCCAGTAGTTGAGGGGCTTCTATTTTTGCCCGGGGGCAGTTTGTTGGTATTGCAGTGCTATAATGGGGTAGGGCGTCTGCAGATGCCAGTGTCTGTCTCGGGGGCTCGCCTTCCCCCGCTCGCTCCTGGCACACAGCTGCCAGTCCTCTCTGGCCGGCAGAGATCTCATCCCACAGCTGAGAATGACTCCTGTGTCAAACTGGAAAAGCTGCTAAGCTCCCCGAGTGCTGGGACTTTCAGCAGCTCAGAGGAAGTCCCTGCTCGGTTCCTTTACTCATCAATGGATTTTGAGCCCCCCGGCCGGACCCTATAATAAGCCATCGATCCCAGCGCTCGGCGTGTTCCCACCAGCCTCCAGCCTTCTGGCATCTGGTTGGAAGCTTCCAGGAAATTATATCTGAAGGTTCCACTGAAATTAGAAAAGTTCCGTCATAGCCCTCGGTCCATCCATCGTCCCGGTCAATGTCGGGGCTGTGACTCAATGATCGCAAAGGTGATTTCCGAATGGAAAAATGCAACAAAACAATGAAGCGAATGGAGGTAAAGAATGCGTTGTCCGCTGTGAGGGAGGAGATGCCCAGGTGACCCATGGCCGGAGGCCGCAGGACCCAACTCAGAGGTAACATTCGGTTTACACTTAGGCGTACGGAGAGCGGCGTCAACATTTCTGGGGAGAAGATTCCGTTTATTTTAAGAAACCGGTTAAATGATTTATAGACACAAAATGATTCCATTCCGATGCAAAGTGTTAATAAATTGTGAGCGATATCAAGTATGGCCAGAAACCTCCGCGTTATCGGGAAAGTGCAGGTTTACCAAACCAAAACCCGAATAGGAGACCACCGCTTGATGGAAAGTGTTGTACATGCGTAATATTTGTGTCACTAATATTTAATATCTATTATTGGGGTCAGTCAAAATTGGGAAAAAAAATAACACAAGATTTCTATGGCAGGTAAAAGAAACGTGAAAACTCACACCCACCGGGAACTATTCAGAGAGAACCCACTGAAAACCTAATTTTGTTTCACATATTTAAGCTAAAGATTTCTTTTATATTATACTAGTGCAGTCATTAGACAGAAGAGGAAAAACGAAGTCGATGAAATCCATAGGAAAGTGTAAACGTGGATTCTTCTTTATTCAGCGTTCCATTAGAATGTTACTGATGTTGCTTCATTGTTTCCGGCGGTAAACCCAACCTTAGTCGTAGAGAAGAATGGATTTTAAACTTACCTACGGATGTGCCGACTTTTGTTTTTCCTCTTCTGTGAAATGTTCGCTGCGGGCCAGCAGAGAAGTGACCCCCATATATACCGAAGTGACCCCCATATATACCGAAGTGACCCCCATATATACCGAAGAGGCCCCCATATATATCGAAGAGGCCCCCATATATACCGGCACCGGGGCGATAAGATTAACGTGGTGAGTCCAGAATATCACAGTTTTTTCTCTAGTAGTCACTCTTCTGTGAAATCAACTTATCAGATCCTACTTCTCTCCAGCTTTTACCTAACAGTGCCCCATAAAGGTCAGCCGAGCCCACCGATTCTGCCAGGACTGGCCCCCCATCTGTTGTGTATGGGGTCCTCCTGGCTCTCTCCCATGGATCGGGGTAGATGGAACTTATATGTCACGCATGATGTAATAGCAGTACCAGCCATCATCTTGCACATTACTTGACCAAAGTCCAAAACGTAGACGGTGGCCACCTGCTAGATATATGGAGTACCTGGAATATAATTTCCTGCCTCGTTATTAAAGCTTTTATCTTCATTGCAAGTTATTTGATTACTGTTGTTCTCTATAGTCAATGCCTGGTGTCTGTATCCCACCACTAAGCTGTAGAGTTGGGCGAATCGAGTCACGCGACTCTGGTCCATCGGCCAGGTGCGTGTTCAGTGACCATTGTATCGGAAGCTCACAACTCTCTTATCTCCCAGGATTCCTGGTGCGGTTTTTGATTATCCGGGCTGGTGCAATATCTGTGCATCATGCCACAATGATGGCGTCATGCCAGTCAGCTAAAAGGTAGGTAGATTTGTGAGCCTCCTATCCAGTCACCAGAGACTAATGATCAATGGAACCGCGAATCAACTCCTATTAACCCTTGTATACAGTATGTGATGGGTTGCAGCCTTTGGTCATTGTATGATCTCAGGGATGGGGGACATTTAATTACTTTGTCGTCTGCATGAAAATCATCTGCTGGGCAAAAGATGTATCTGAGATATTGATTTTGTTAAAAAACAAAGCAAACAAGTAATATAGGCGACAATGTTGACAACTTAAAGAGGACCCAGCCTCTCCTGTCCTGAGCTCCCCTCTTGCAGAACATAGGTTTGGTTACACGTCCCATCGCCTGGTTCCATCAGCCACGACAGTGATCTGTGGCCGCAGTCTTCTTCTGATTAGTTGCATCACACTGCAATGATTGCGTCACACCACGGCGGCTAGTGTGAAGAAGGTCCCCGGACGGCGCCAGGTAATAGGTGGTTTTCCCGCTCATGTGCAGCCGCAGATCACAGTCGTGGATGATGGAATGGGATGAGCAAACTGATTGGGACCAACTCTAGTAGAACATTAATCTGCCCAACATTTCCTGAAACTGACGCCAATCTTGAATGCTACATACCAAGGAGACGACTGCCTATTCATAAGACGTCCATAACCCTCGGCACAATCTCCGAAGAGATCACTGACGACATACAATATATACTGACCAACACAACCTTTTACATTTATAAATTGTGCGAGACAGAAAACGCCTCATTGCTTGTACGTCAACGCCTTGGACTTTAGGTTTTAGATGTCAGGTTGGTTTCCGTGTATGTTGGTGTTGTGCACTTACCGTATGAGCAGGGAAAACTTCCGGGGCTCCTGGTAAATGCATCTATAGACCCCCATTCACCCCACAGAGACCAGTCTTGTGTCTGTCACGTTTTAGGTCAGGGTTGACAGAAAGGTGCCATCATTTATATTTGTAGTATTTGGACCAAACTTACAAGTGCAAAAATGTGTAGAAGGTACGATATATATCACACGGAAACTGGCTCAGACTACAGAATCTCACCATGGTTTGCCTTCATTATTATATCCGCTTCCACCTTTGCTGTGTACGTGTCCTTTGAGAATGGACTCCACCTAAAATCTCTATTTCTTTAAAGTGTATCCAAGGTAAAAAAAAAAAAAAGATATAAGGGTAGATTCTTCTCTGTGCCGGATGGGTAATCCAATGGATAAGTGGCTTTATTCAACGCGTTTTGGAGCACCAGGGCTCCTTCATCAGGATACAACACCCTGGTGTTCCGAAACGCGTTGAATATCGTATAACACCAATTCCAAAGAAAGAGAAAAAAAAGTTGGCCTGCTGTGTCAGAAAAAAAAGTAAGGACAAAAGATTGCGATGCTTAGGAAATCTCTTATCTCCGTATTTTATTCACAGCAGAACATACAACAGAAGTTGAACATTGGACATTTTTCCAATTCATTTTGAAAAAAAGTTCGCTAATTTTAGTAATTGATGGCAGTGACATAGCTCAAAAAAAGTTTGGACACAACACAAGCACCAGCAGTCTATGGTACCTTACGGGAGCTCCTGCTCCACCTGCTGACTCCTTGTCAGTCCTCACTTCCGGGAAAGTTGCCTCACGGGGATCACCAACTTGCCTGGGCGACACACATTAGTTAGTCCAGACCCACCGAAGGACGGTAGCTTCCCCAACACAGATTATCCAGGTCCACAGTTTCACTGAGTGCTGCTCAGGGATCCGGTCCTACTCCCAGGACCTCCCAACGCCAGCATGTGCTTTTCAGGAAGCCTACTCCCAGGTCTTCCAACACAGGAACCACTCAGGAACATACACAGGACATGTGACCCATACCCTGGTCACATTATATATCCTTAACCACTCCCCTGGGTGGGAGTGTGGGTGTGTGGCTAGTTTGTCCCGCCCATCTCACATAACTAGCCCTGCCAACCTCCCATTATAAACATACAACATGCACTTGTCGGACTATAGGACCCAGAACACCACATCGCTTCAGGCTGGCAGCGCAGAGTCCCCTCCCCTGCAACATATACATCGGCCATTCACCACAATGCCGGACTTTGTCACATCATCACATCCATGCAAGCAACTGCTGTGCACTCTGATAGCCTCAATACACCTCCGTGCGTATACTGGGGAGACTATGCAGCGCCCCCTACCTGTTACAGGGGTCACTGCATCACAATAGTTACAAAAAATAGTGTCTAATAAGAGCATGTTAGAGAGGCAGAGCCTCCCAGAGGCAAAGATAGTCGGAAGTCACCGATATGCGTCTAAAATATACCACTGATTTATGAATTAAAAATTAAAGTATGATGGTTACTTTTTTAACGAAGGGAAAAAAATCACATTTTATTTCTGTGAAGAGGAAAATGAGTAATATTCTAATGATTTCTTCTACACACCCAACCAGTTCTGTTCCTTTTTTTTAAAGTGAACTTTTAACTACCGAGTTCTATCTCGTGTTGGGATCTATAAAAAAAATTCACAAAAATGAGCAGCAATAAAAGTTATACAGTCAGAGAATCTATCAGGAAAACAGAGAAATCTGTAGAAATAGCGAATGATGAAGATATTTTACTGTACAACAGTCTTTTTATATGTCGTAGGTGAAAAAAATGGTAATGATCACAGCACATTGACTCCGAGGTGTCTTCAGTGAGAACTAGAGTGGAAGCGGTGACTAGGACTAGTCTCGGAGAGGCTGCATCTTTAATAACAGCTTTTTGTATGCAAAATCCCGGCTGACACTTTAAGTGCTGACAGTTTTTTTGTAGCCTTAAAGGCGTTGTCCCGCCGTAGGGTATAAGTCTGCAATCAATCTATATTCCTCAGGAGCGGGCAGTCATGTGACCACAAATATAAGATTGTCATACTCCCAGTCACATTCCGACTAGTCGTGCCCGATCTCATTCAATTCACTTACACTGAATGAGGCTTCACACGTCTAGTCGGCTTGTGACCGCATGCATGCAAACTGTATACTTGCAGTAATGAACCTGCTGCTGCCGGCACAGAGAATCCTCAGGGCACAGAGTGCACACGATGTGAGGATTTACTAGTCTGCAGTCTTTTCCACTAAGGCTGGACACATCCCTTTAAGTACCGATTTGTATTTTTAATACAGCATACCGAGAACTATAACTTTTATTACTTTTCCGTCAATGTAGGTGTATGATGGTTTTTGTTTTGTTTTTTTGCAGAAATAGTTTTATTTATCAATTACACCATATCAGACATCACATATTTTAGAGATTGACAGTTATTGATGACTTTTTATCCAGACACATAACAGAGTGCGGGACCAACTGGTTCTTAACAAATCCGTTCATTTTCATTTGTTCATAAAAAAAAAGTCTGTACAAATACAAAAAAAAGGAGGCAAAACATAGACAAAAAATCAAATAAGTGAACTGTAAATGTAAAAAAAAGTGTCCATCTTTGAACATGTAAAATTTTGCAGTGTGCACTGCTGCGTTTTAGGATTTACCCCCACATCTAGGGCAGCCGCTTTCTTGTCTTGTGTTTTATGTGTCCCTATTGACCCAGTATATGGATAGGTTTATTTCGGTAATGTCTGCTCCCCTGGGATCGGCAGGCGAGAGAGATCATGTATCAGAATATGCTGTATGTCTAATAACTAATAAAGCGAGAGGCACGGGACTGCCTGGGGGCCTCAGACATCGGCCAGATTTAGTTTCTGTGTTCGGAGATAAGATCCAGTAGTGAATATCCTGCAGTGATTGCTAGCCACACAACAGAGAAACAGCATAGTACGGTAGAAAAACAACAACACATGCCATCAAATTCAACAACCAAGGAATGAGAGATGATAAATGCAACATAAAAAACAACGTGGTCAAAAACTGTTTCAGGTAAAAGACAAGGGGACGTTCCCCAACGAAAAAAATGACAGGTTCAATCTCCAGAGGATAAGAGGTTCTTTACTCTGAGAACTGTTAATCTGGGAAATAGTCGACCTCAGGATCAGGTGAAAAAAAAGGGTTCAGGCAATGGTTTCAGTAAGAGCTTAGATACTTTTCTTAAAAACAAAATCTCCTGAATAATTATGTGAACGTGTAAAATTCTTGATCTCGATGTTCATCAAGTCAACGAGAGAAAATTTTGTTTTTTTAGGGCGGATTGGTTCATTCGTTATTTTATTATATTTTACAATGGATATAAATAAAGTCTACAAACCCAAGATAAAATGTCAGATTTTTTTGGCAAGTAAAAAAAAAAATAGATAAAAACCTACAAAGAAGAATGATTTCAGAAAATTTTCCACCTTTGATGTCATCCATAATCTGTACAAATCTATTGAAAAATAAAAGGGATAACTTGTTGGCAGGAAAAATAAAAATAAACCTCATCTTCTAAATCTGTAGTCCTTAATTTACACATTAGGTGTTTGTGTCAAAAGCACCATAACCACCCCCCAATTTCTACTTTTCTACTAAAATTTGCGGTCACGGCTCTTTCATTTGGCCACATATATACGCTTTAAATCATCCGTATTACCACCAAGTATTTATTCATAGGTTCCTTTGTAGAAAGGATCCCACCAGCAACATGACTGAGTAATCTAGCCAATCACGAAGCTATATACAGTACAGACCGAAAGTTTGGACACATCTTCTCATTTAAAGATTTTTCTGTATTTTCATGACTATGAAAATTGTACATTCACACTGAAGGCATCAAAACTATGAATTAACACATGTGGAATTATATACTTAACAAGAAAGTATGAAACAACTGAAAATATCTCTTATATTCTAGGTTCTTCAAAGTAGCCACCTTTTGCTTTGATGACTGCTTTGCACACTCTTGGCATTCTCTTGCTGAGCTTCAAGAGGTAGTCACCGGGAATGGTCTTCCAACAATCTTGAAGGAGTTCTCAGAGATGCTTAGCACTCGTTGGCCCTTTTGCCTTCACTCTGCGGTCCAGCTCACCCCAAACCATCTCGATTGGGTTCAAGTCTGGTGACTGTGGAGGCCAGGTCATCTGGCGTAGTACCCCATCACTCTCCTTCTTGGTCAAATAGCCCTTACAGAGCCTGGAGGTGTGTTTGGGGTCATTGTCCTGTTGAAAAATAAATGATGGTCCAACTAAACACAAACCTGATGGAATAGCATGCCGCTGCAAGATGCTGTGGTAGCCATGCTGGTCCAGTATGCCTTCAATTTTGAATAAATCTCCAACAGTGTCACCAGCAAAGCCCCCCCACACCATCACACCTCCTCCTCCATGCTTCACGGTGGGAACCAGGCATGTAGAGTCCATCCGTTCACCTTTTCTGCGTCGCACAAAGACATGGAGGTTGGAACGAAAGATCGCAAATTTGGACTCATCAGACCAAAGCACAGATTTCCACTGGTCTAATGTCCATTCCTTGTGTTCTTTAGCCCAAACAAGTCTCTTCTGCTTGTTGCCTGTCCTTAGCAGTGGTTTCCTAGCAGATATTTTACCATGAAGGCCTGCTGCACAAAGTCTCCTCTTAACAGTTGTAGAGATGTGTCTGCTGCTAGAACTCTGTGTGGCATTGACCTGGTCTCTAATCTGAGCTGCTGTTAACCTGCGATTTCTGAGGCTGGTGACTCAGATAAACTTATCCTCAGAAGCAGAGGTGACTCTTGGTCTTCCTTTCCTGGGGCGGTCCTCATGTGAGCCAGTTTCTTTGTAGCGCTTGATGGTTTTTTCCACTGCACTTGGGGAAACTTTCAAAGTTTGCCCAATTTTTTGGACTGACTGACCTTCATTCCTTAAAGTAATGATGGCCACCCATTTTTCTTTACTTGGCTGCTTTTTTCTTGCCATAATACAAATTCTAACAATCTATTCAGTAGGACTATCAGCTGTGTATCCACCAGACTTCTGCTCAACACAACTGATGGTCCCAACCCCATTTATAAGGCAAGAAATCCCACTTATTACACCTGACAACCATTCCTGGTGACTACCTCTTGAAGCTCATCAAGAGAGTGCCAAGAGTGTGCAAAGCAGTCATCAAAGCAAAAGGTGGCTACTTTGAAGAACCTAGAATATAAGACATAATTTCAGTTGTTTCACACTTTTTTGTTAAGTATATAATTCCACGTGTGTTAATTCATAGTTTTGATTTCTTCAGTGTGAATGTACAATTTTCATAGTCACGAAAATACAGAAAAATCTTTAAATGAGAAGATGTGTCCAAACTTTTGGTCTGTACTGCATATCACAGTGGGGCTTGCCCATAGTGGCAGATGATCGGCCAACGTTGGCTAATCTTGCCATACTCTTGTATTTTTGGTTGACCACCAATGTGACATCTCACGCTTGGCATACGATGGTGTCCTGATGAACTCCTGGTGGAGCAGATGATTTTGGAGTGTTTGGGCACCTTAATATTAATGTCTTCCAGAAGAGACGCTAACTCATTGCTACAGTTATTACAGACGGTCTCCAGCGAGAGTGACAGGAGCGCTCAGCCCGCAATCTGTCGACAAGGTCGTAACCCTGTAAGGGGAAGAACTGGTGACATCCAAGTGTCAGGCTCTGATGTGCACGAGGCGTATTTCATTTATGCTTATCCGATACTCTCATATGACAGCGCACACCACACATGTTAGGCATAAATCACAGCTAGTAAACCCTGCAGAGAGACCTTCGATGGAGTCCATTAAATGCTTCACGAGGAAATGAGTCACATGAAAATCTGTGGCCGCATTCTGCTAGGTTTGCTGTCAAAGATAATCTCCATTACTGCAGCTAAAATGGATATCACAAGTCATTACCCCCTAATATTAGTCCATGGGCAGAGACTCTCCAGTGATTGGTGCTGTGCCGAGCGACTCGCGCAAGGCCAATGTGGAGTCCATATAGAAAAAAATGGCTCCCAGGTAATTCTAGACCGGGAAGCTTAGCATCCATTGTTGGAGAAATGTTTCCAAGGCTTGTAAGGAACTAAATACAGTGAGTATGTGGTAGAAAATAACACTATAAGTGATCGCAGGCGCAGATTTACTGAGGACAGGAGCTGTCAAACCAACCGGATTTGTGTGTGGCTTCTAATAGCAAGTGCAAAATCCTCCTACCACTTGTCATCAGAGATTACAAAAAAAAAAGTCTGATATTTTTTTTGATAACTTTCTGTTATGCTGTAGTATCCATTGTATGTACAAGTCCCCTCTATAATTTGTAAAGCGCTGCGGAATATGTTGGCGCTATATAAATAAAAATTATTATATTATTATTATTATATTTTTGAATAATATTTTTGTCACATCATTTTTATTAGTATTTATCATGTTATATAGGGGAAACCGGTAAATAGCTAGAAAGTAAGGGGAAGGGGTTGGGAATGGGGAGGGAAAAA
The DNA here is from genome assembly GCF_032444005.1 of Ranitomeya imitator. Classification (NCBI taxonomy): domain Eukaryota; kingdom Metazoa; phylum Chordata; class Amphibia; order Anura; family Dendrobatidae; genus Ranitomeya; species Ranitomeya imitator. The sequence goes on from NC_091282.1 coordinate 1,227,354,999, forward strand.
GAATAACTAACAAGGAAGGTCAATGTAAGCATTTTTGCACTCATTCAACTATATTGGTATTTACAAATAATATTTAATTATAATTCTGGCAAATTCAGTGTCATGATGGTGTTAGGACTATGGCCGCTAACCAGATCCCTGAAACTAAGGGTGCCGCAGTCTATCCCTGTCCCCTTGGATTACTCCTGAAGATGGTGACGTCGGGTTCTCCTGCCTTGCTAGGCTTGTGTTTCAAGCCCTGTCTGTCCCCTCCCCCTCCCAGGTTAGGGTGAAGTGTGTTATGCTGTGCTATCAGGCAACACAGTGTGCAGTAATCAGCGCACATACAGTGATATGGCAATAACCCAAAAACAATAGAACAAGCTCTGAGACGTGGAATCTCTGCAGACTGCAATACCTGAACCTATCCTCACACAACTAAAAGCAGCAGTGGATTGCGCCTAACACTACCTATGCAACTCGGCACTGCCTGAGGAGCTGACTAGCCTGAAGATAGAAATACAAGCCTGACTTGCCTCAGAGAAATACCCCAAAGGAATAGGCAGCCCCCCACATATAATGACTGTTAGCAAGATGAAAAGACAAAACGTAGGAATGAAATAGATTCAGCAAAGTGAGGCCCGATATTCTAGACAGAGCGAGGATAGCAAAGAGAACTTTGCAGTCTACAAAAAACCCTAAAGCAGAACCACGCAAAGGGGGGCAAAAAGACCCACCGTGCCGAACTAACGGCACGGCGGTGCACCCTTTGCGTTTCAGAGCTTCCAGCAAAAGAGAATAGCACAGCTGGACAGAAAAAACGGAAACAAAAACAAAGTAACACTTATCTAGCAGAGCAGCAGGCCACAGGAAAGATGCAGAAGCTCAGATCCAACACTGGAACATTGACAAGGAGCAAGGAAGACAGACTCAGGTGGAGTTAAATAGCAAGGCAGCCAACGAGCTCACCAAAACACCTGAGGGAGGAAGCCCAGAGGCTGCAATACCACTTGTGACCACAGGAGTGAATTCAGCCACAGAATTCACAACAGTACCCCCCCCTTGAGGAGGGGTCACTGAACCCTCACCAGAACCCCCAGGCCGACCAGGATGAGCCACATGAAAGGCACGAACAAGATCTGGGGCATGGACATCAGAGGCAAAAACCCAGGAATTATCCTCCTGAGCATAACCCTTCCATTTGACCAGATACTGGAGTTTCCGTCTAGAGACACGAGAATCCAAAATTTTCTCCACAATATACTCCAATTCCCCCTCCACCAAAACAGGGGCAGGAGGCTCCACAGATGGAACCATAGGTGCCACGTATCTTCTCAACAACGACCTATGGAATACATTATGTATGGAAAAGGAGTCTGGGAGGGTCAGACGAAAAGACACCAGATTGAGAATCTCAGAAATCCTATACGGACCAATAAAACGAGGTTTAAATTTAGGAGAGGAAACCTTCATAGGAATATGACGAGAAGATAACCAAACCAGATCCCCAACACGAAGTCGGGGACCCACACGGCGTCTACGATTAGCGAAAAGCTGAGCCTTCTCCTGGGACAAGGTCAAATTGTCCACTACCTGAGTCCAGATCTGCTGCAACCTGTCCACCACAGAATCCACACCAGGACAGTCCGAAGACTCAACCTGTCCTGAAGAGAAACGAGGATGGAACCCAGAATTGCAGAAAAATGGAGAGACCAAGGTAGCCGAGCTGGCCCGATTATTAAGGGCGAACTCAGCCAACGGCAAAAATGACACCCAATCATCCTGGTCAGCAGAAACAAAACATCTCAGATATGTTTCCAAGGTCTGATTGGTTCGTTCGGTCTGGCCATTAGTCTGAGGATGGAAGGCCGAGGAAAAAGATAGGTCAATGCCCATCCTACCACAAAAGGCTCGCCAGAACCTCGAGACAAACTGGGAACCTCTGTCAGAAACAATATTCTCAGGAATGCCATGCAAACGAACCATATGCTGGAAGAACAAAGGCACCAAATCAGAGGAGGAAGGCAATTTAACCAAGGGCACCAGATGGACCATTTTAGAAAAGCGATCACAGACCACCCAAATGACCGACATCTTTTGAGAAACGGGAAGGTCAGAAATGAAATCCATCGAAATATGTGTCCAAGGCCTCTTCGGGACCGGCAAGGGCAAAAGCAACCCACTGGCACGTGAACAGCAGGGCTTAGCCCTAGCACAAATCCCACAGGACTGCACAAAAGCACGCACATCCCGTGACAGAGATGGCCACCAGAAGGATCTAGCCACTAACTCTCTGGTACCAAAGATTCCTGGATGACCAGCCAGCACCGAACAATGAAGTTCAGAGATAACTTTACTAGTCCACCTATCAGGAACGAACAGTTTCTCGGCCGGACAACGATCAGGTTTATTAGCCTGAAATTTCTGCAACACTCTCCGCAAATCAGGAGAGATGGCAGACACAATGACTCCTTCCTTGAGGATACTCGCCGGCTCAGATAACCCCGGAGAGTCGGGCACAAAACTCCTAGACAGAGCATCCGCCTTCACATTTTTAGAGCCCGGAAGGTACGAAATCACAAAATCAAAATGAGCAAAAAATAACGACCAACGGGCCTGTCTAGGATTCAAGCGCTTGGCAGACTCGAGATAAGTAAGATTCTTATGATCAGTCAATACCACCACGCGATGCTTAGCTCCCTCAAGCCAATGACGCCACTCCTCGAATGCCCACTTCATGGCCAGCAACTCTCGGTTGCCCACATCATAATTACGCTCAGCAGCAGAAAATTTCCTGGAAAAGAAAGCACATGGTTTCAACACTGAGCAACCAGAACCTCTCTGTGACAAAACCGCCCCTGCTCCAATCTCAGAAGCATCAACCTCGACCTGGAACGGAAGAGAAACATCTGGTTGACACAACACAGGGGCACAGCAAAAACGACGCTTCAACTCCTGAAAAGCTTCCACGGCAGCAGAAGACCAATTAACCAAATCAGCACCCTTCTTGGTCAAATCGGTCAATGGTCTGGCAATGCTAGAAAAATTACAGATGAAGCGACGATAAAAATTAGCAAAGCCCAGGAATTTCTGCAGACTTTTCAGAGATGTCGGCTGAGTCCAATCCTGGATGGCCTGGACCTTAACCGGATCCATCTCGATAGTAGAAGGGGAAAAGATGAACCCCAAAAATGAAACTTTCTGCACACCGAAGAGACACTTTGATCCCTTCACGAACAAGGAATTAGCACGCAGGACCTGGAAAACCATTCTGACTTGCTTCACATGAGACTCCCAATCATCAGAGAAGATCAAAATGTCATCCAAGTAAACAATCAGGAATTTATCCAGATACTCACGGAAGATGTCATGCATAAAAGACTGAAAAACAGATGGAGCATTGGCAAGTCCGAACGGCATCACCAGATACTCAAAATGACCCTCGGGCGTATTAAATGCCGTTTTCCATTCATCTCCCTGCCTGATTCTCACCAGATTATACGCACCACGAAGATCAATCTTAGTAAACCAACTAGCCCCCTTAATCCGAGCAAACAAGTCAGATATCAATGGCAAGGGATACTGAAACTTAACAGTGATCTTATTAAGAAGGCGGTAATCAATACATGGTCTCAGCGAACCATCCTTTTTGGCTACAAAAAAGAACCCTGCTCCCAATGGTGACGACGATGGGCGAATATGTCCCTTCTCCAGGGATTCTTTCACATAACTGCGCATAGCGGTGTGTTCAGGCACGGACAAATTAAATAAACGACCCTTAGGGAATTTACTACCAGGAATCAAATTGATAGCACAATCACAATTCCTATGCGGAGGTAGGGCATCAGACTTGGGCTCTTCAAATACATCCTGAAAGTCAGACAAGAACTCTGGGATGTCAGAAGCAATGGATGACGAAATAGACAAAAATGGAACATCACCATGTACTCCCTGACAACCCCAGCTGGTTACCGACATAGAGTTCCAATCTAATACTGGATTATGGGTTTGTAGCCATGGCAACCCCAACACGACCACATCATGCAGATTATGCAACACCAGAAAGCGAATAACTTCCTGATGTGCAGGAGCCATGCACATGGTCAGCTGGGCCCAGTACTGAGGCTTATTCTTGGCCAAAGGTGTAGCATCAATTCCTCTCAACGGAATAGGACACCGCAAAGGCTCCAAGAAAAATCCACAACGTTTAGCATAATCCAAATCCATCAGATTCAGGGCAGCGCCTGAATCCACAAACGCCATGACAGAATACGATGACAAAGAGCATATCAAGGTAATGGACAGAAGGAATTTGGACTGTACAGTACCAATGACGGCAGAGCTATCGAACCGCCTAGTGCGCTTAGGACAATTAGAAATAGCATGAGTGGAATCACCACAGTAGAAACACAGCCTGTTCAGACGTCTGTGTTCTTGCCGTTCAAGTTTAGTCATAGTCCTGTCGCACTGCATAGGCTCAGGTTTACTCTCAGACAATACCGCCAGATGGTGCACAGATTTACGCTCGCGCAAGCGACGACCGATCTGAATGGCCAAGGACATAGACTCATTCAAACCAGCAGGCATAGGAAATCCCACCATGACATCCTTAAGAGCTTCAGAGAGACCCTTTCTGAACCAAGCCGCCAGTGCAGATTCATTCCACAGAGTGAGTACTGACCACTTCCTAAATTTCTGACAATATACTTCTACATCATCCTGACCCTGGCATAAAGCCAGCAAATTTTTCTCAGCCTGATCCACTGAATTAGGCTCATCGTAAAGCAATCCAAGCGCCTGGAAAAACGCATCAACATTACTCAATGCAGGGTCTCCTGGCGCAAGAGAAAACGCCCAGTCCTGTGGGTCGCCGCGCAAAAAAGAAATAATAATCAAAACCTGTTGAATAGGATTACCAGAAGAATGAGGTTTCAAGGCCAGAAATAGCTTACAATTATTTTTGAAGCTCAGGAACTTGGTTCTGTCACCAAAAAACAAATCAGGAATAGGAATTCTTGGTTCTAGCATAGATTTCTGATCAATTGTATCTTGAATCTTTTGTACATTTATAACGAGATTATCCATTGAGGAGCACAGAGCCTGAATATCCATGTCCACAGCTGTGTCCTGAAGCACTCTAATGTCTAGGGGAAAAAAAAAACTGAAGACAGAGCTGAGGAAAAAAAAATGATGTCAGGACTTCTTTTTTCCCTCTATTGAGAATCATTGGTTTGGCTCCTTGTACTGTTATGCTGTGCTATCAGGCAACACAGTGTGCAGTAATCAGCGCACATACAGTGATATGGCAATAACCCAAAAACAATAGAACAAGCTCTGAGACGTGGAATCTCTGCAGACTGCAATACCTGAACCTATCCTCACACAACTAAAAGCAGCAGTGGATTGCGCCTAACACTACCTATGCAACTCGGCACTGCCTGAGGAGCTGACTAGCCTGAAGATAGAAATACAAGCCTGACTTGCCTCAGAGAAATACCCCAAAGGAATAGGCAGCCCCCCACATATAATGACTGTTAGCAAGATGAAAAGACAAAACGTAGGAATGAAATAGATTCAGCAAAGTGAGGCCCGATATTCTAGACAGAGCGAGGATAGCAAAGAGAACTATGCAGTCTACAAAAAACCCTAAAGCAGAACCACGCAAAGGGGGGCAAAAAGACCCACCGTGCCAAACTAACGGCACGGCGGTGCACCCTTTGCGTCTCAGAGCTTCCAGCAAAAGAGAATAGCACAGCTGGACAGAAAAAACGGAAAGAAAGTAACACTTATCTAGCAGAGCAGCAGGCCACAGGAAAGATGTAGAAGCTCAGATCCAACACTGGAACATTGACAAGGAGCAAGGAAGACAGACTCAGGTGGAGTTAAATAGCAAGGCAGCCAACGAGCTCACCAAAACACCTGAGGGAGGAAGCCCAGAGGCTGCAATACCACTTGTGACCACAGGAGTGAATTCAGCCACAGAATTCACAACAGAAGTGTATAGGAACACCTTAACCAGACAAACGAGGCAAGAAGGACAGGGATAAATGAAAATATCAACTGTACAAAATACACACAACAAACAACAGAGTGGGACACAAGAGAAGTTAATGAAGGAGAAACTAAATAGGAGAGGATGAGGATATGCACACAGACAAAACTTCAGGCAACAATCTCCTGAACAAACTCCAAACACCAATGCCAACCATGAACTACACCTCCAACTCCAGAACCAGGCATTAAGTACTAACACTGGCAATTCCTAGGTGCCAGAGGTGAGCATATACAGCAGAGGGGAGTGGCCAACACTGAACAGCTGAGACAATCCAGGTAGGAAAGCTCCAGGAGCTTCAACTGAATAGAATAACCTTTGCACTGCTAGCAAGGAATAACCTGCAAAGTTTAATATGATGGTTAAATACTTCTAACCAGTGCAGGAGTACGTGAAACAAGACACCGCGGTCTTCTGGTTCCACTTTGTCTCTGTATCCCCATGACATTGGTAGATATATATGTCTGTAGTTGAGGCTTTTTTGGTGGACCTTATTCGATAAGGACCATCCCATCTTGTAGAGTATGAATTGAGAGACACATTTCTTACGGCATGAGAAAATATTGTACATTGTGTTTGTCAACTTTTTCAATAAATTCTGTCACAGTGGGGACATTTCCATTTTGATACTATAAAAGTTTTAGTTGCTAATAATATATGAATTGTAAGTAGTCTTATTTTTAATGGCAGATCATCTAAATCTTCTAAAAAAAATGGAATATATAATTTAGTTATTTTGGTTAAATGCTTAGAAACCTCTCTTTTACCATAGAGGTCTAATTTTAGATCATTCCGAGAATGTATGGTGTAAGCTCCCTTTTTGATGACAATTCCTCCAAGACATATCAGATTTATTGGGGAAGTCTTGATGGAGTTTTTCTTTTTTGGTTCGATATCGAGCCATGGCGACTTGATAGATAAATGATCTGTAGGAAGATCGATCTTGTGCAGCCTAAATAGGTCAACCATGGTCTTCTCCACCATTATCTTGATAGTACCAAGCCATCGGGTTGCTGGTCTTCCTCTGCACCTTGTTCCTTCTATTCTACCAACCATGATCTCCTTCTCCGGTGATCGCTCTCTTCATATGATGTGTAACAGTAGGAAAGTCATAGGCAGGTGATCATGGCTTCCAGTGAATGTCTGGCTTGATGTGTTCTAAATTTGAGCTATAACTTGCCTACTTTGAACACATCGTACAAAGAGAGCAATCACTAGAGAAGAATATTCTGGTCGAAGTAAAACTGGATGGAGTTTCACCGGGGGGATGGGTGTGTAATGCCTTCAACCTCACTCCTCCTGGGAAAGCGCCCATCTCTCCCTGGCCCACCTTGGAATGCCCACTTTTGGGCGGAATTTGCATAAACACTGCCCATTGTCAAACAAGGTGTTCGAATCAAGTTTCCTGGGAAAATCAAAAAAAGTTTGTAACTATGGCTGCTGTACACCATACGGCCCTCATTGACTGTTGGGGCTTTGGGTTTTTGTCATGGAGTTCAATGCTTTTCCTGGATCTTTGTCAAAGGGAAAAAATAAATCAGTTAATAAAATGAGGAAACAAACCAATGGGGAAACATTAATTTGCTCTTAATACGTAGCAAGCCCTGAATACAGACTTCATTTAGACGTCTCGGATTCCCTCAGATGTTCTAGCCATGTTTTTTTACAGAGATAACACACACCTTTTATAATCCATGGAGCTATTTATATGCATTTTTTTTGGGGGGGGGAGGGGATATTGTCCCTGAATAAAAAAATCACTGCGAGACATCTGTTTTTGATTTGAGTCATAGAAATCACCCATACGAGACTATGAGTCGTTAAAATCACGGGCAGCAGACAGATGGCATCACTCCATCAATAACATTGCAATGGATAGGAAAAGCTTCGCGATTTATTCGCAATCACTGATGGTAAAAAGCTGAAACTCGGAACAAAAAAAAAACACTAGGACACCAGGACCATCTTTTGAGTATCAGAAAAACTAAGGACATCTGAATAAGGACTAATGGCCCCCATACACCTTAGATGGATGTTGGCCGAACGATGGTCAGTTGACCAGATTCTCCCATACATCTGCCAAGCACTCATGTGTTCTCTATGAACAGAGATGCTCCTAGACTGCTCTAGCTGTGGCTTATATGAGGGATTAGAATAGATATATCCTTATCTTCCCTGACAATAATCTATCCGGTGCCCCCATACACATTAGACTGTTGACAAACTGTAAGGTGGCCACTGGACAGGTCATGTACTGGAGACATGTGTCACTGAGGTGGATAGCCTCAGTGATGTGAAGCACAGGAAAACAAGCACCAGGACCAATATTGCTGAGAGGGTTTTTTTTTATTGGACCAGGATTTTCAACACAGCTGACATGTGCCGGAAAAGGTGCAGGCTCACCACCGGAGCCCGCACCACACAGGAGGAGGCGTCCAATGACGAATAAATCAGTCATTGGTCGTAAAAGGGTTAAAGAGTCAGCCACATGGGCAGCTAATCCTGAGCAATAGAGCAGTATATATGGACAGGTAGACACACAGGTGTATGTACAAAAGATAACAAAAATATCTAAAGAACATCAAAGAAAAAATTGCAAAACAGTAAAATAATATCTTAGAACCACTTTGATTCTGTTTGTCTGAAGTTCTAATATAAACTGAGAAACATCTAAAGTCATCTTCTGTATATGTTCCAGGAGCTCAGTCATGTCCTCTCCCATCCCCCCACTATAAAATGTATGTGGAGCGCCCCCAGACACAGGGCCGCGGGGTACTCGGTCCGGGGTTGTCACGGTGGCTAGACCCGGTCCGTGACCCTGCTAAGGGGCGTCCAATGAAGGGTGGTAGTGCGTGGTGCAGAACGCGAGGAATAACAAGGACGCAGGGTTGCAGTCTTTTTACCTTTTTACTGAAGGCTTCGGGGTCCGCAGTCCAGAGCACTGCTAACAGGGCTGGCTGAGACCGGCCGGTCCGAAGGCACATCCGGAGTTCCCTTTGCAGGTGGAAATCACTGTCTACCTTCTAGCACCTGTGTGTTGTAGTCCTTCCCTGCTGAGCACCACGGGATAGTCCTCACAACTGTCGTATCTGTTCTTTCTCTCTCTCTCTTCGTCCCCCAGATGATATGGTTAGGACGCACCCGTATGACGGGTAGGCCTGGAGTTATTCTGGGACCCTAGAGATGCCCCTCTCCCACGATTGCCTCCTATGTCCGTTCAGGTGATTTAGGTCAGACAGCCAACCTATAATCAACTGTCCTGCCGCTGTTTGAAGTAATGCATAGAGTCTGTTACTTCTTCGGTGCTCCGGCCACCAGCTACGCGCCTCAGAAGGATGTTGCCACGGTCTTAGGGGCACGACTTCTTCTGGTTCTATCTCCTTCGTCCTCTGATCCCGTTTCTCACTTCTCCACTATATACTTCGCTTTGTGTCCTTTCTTAAGATGCCGCCGCAAGGTAGTGCAGGCGCGGCTCCGTAACGATCTGTCCTTTCTGCTAAGTACCTGCCAGGAACCCACTTCTGACAGGTCCTCTCCCGAACTCTCCCGGGCTGCTTTCTGTCTAACTTCCTATCCAACCCCCAGTTTTACCAGAGTGTGAGGAGTGGCCTAATACATAGTGCCTTTTGCTCTCCCTGGTGGCTGGAGTGTGAAATGTAATGTGTGACTGTGATACCTGGTCAGGTGAACTCCTTTAGTGCAATCAGACATAACATCACTCCCCTTAGTGGCAGAGCGACATTACTGCAACGACCAGGACTCTGGGGTGCTGCATATGGGTATTAGGGAACTGGCTGTAGCAGGAGCCTCCCCCTCTCACTCTGTCTGCAGTAGCAAACAAGACCAAAAATTGGAATCGATCACCTGGAGATTAAGGCTCTGTTTTCACCGGTCCAGTCCTTGTTGCATGTTCAGATCGGGAGACTGCTATGAATGAGAGTGTAAGGTTACGGTGCACATATGACGCCATGACCTTTGGCATGCACTTGCGCTGAACCTTCCCGGGCCTCATGAGACCCAAGAGCCTTAGCTCAACGTGAGAGGCCTTGGGAAATCATTGTGAGCAGTCTGAAGCTGAAACGAGAACAGGACGGGTGACGTGATGAGCGGAGGAGCCGGAGAGGAACACAAGAGCATAAGACATAGTCAATAAGAATAACATTTCCCAGGAAAATCTGTATGATGAATTAGAATTTTGCCTGATCCTCTCATGTAAGGGACCTTTTAGTGCACATAGGCTGCCATTGCTCTCGACAGCACAGGTCCTGTTTACGCTGCCGAGAACGATAATTTTTTTTATAAAAACCAAAAGATCTTCTCACACGATGAAGGATGTTGTGAATTCCGCTCTTGGGCTCCCTCCGGTGGTTGTAAGTGGCACTTTTGTGAGTTCTGCTCTTGGGCTCCCTCTTGTGGTTTCAAGTGGTATGGCTGCTCCTTGGAGTTAGCTGTCTTCAGCTGCTTCCACTGATCATCTTTTCTGCTCGGCTATTTATGCCTGGCTCTGTCCTTCAGCCAGTGCCACTTGTAAATGGTTCCTGGTTGGATTCACATCTCTTTTGGAGTTCCCTGTTATCCTGACCAGTTCAGCAAAGCTAAGTTTTTTGCTTGCTCTTTTCTGTTCACAGATTGTGGACTTATCCGTTCTGTGCTTCTATGTTTGTCCAGCGTTATCAGTATGAATTAATTCTGTCTTGCTGGAAGCTCTGTGAAGCAGATTTACCCTCCACACCTTTAGTCAGGTGTGGAGATTTTTAGTAAACTCTGCGTGGATTTTTGTAGTGTTTTATACTGACCGCACAGTGTTCCATCCTGTCCTATCTATCAAGTTAGACTGGCCTCCTGTGCTCATCCTGGTTTCATTCTGTGTATGTCTTTTCCCTCTCCACTCACAGTCATTATTTGTGGGGGGCTAATCTATCCTTTGGGGATTTTCTCTGAGGCAAGATAGTTTTCCTGCTTCTATCTTTAGGGGTAGTTAGCTCTTAGGCGGTGACGAGGTGCCTAGGGAGAGTTAGGAGCATCCCACGGCTACTTCTAGTGTTGTGTTGAGCTTAGGGACTGCGGTCAGTACAGTTATCACTTCCTTCAGAGCTCGTTCCATGTTGCTCCTAAACCACCGCATCATAACAGAAGGAGCATTTTGTAAGTTTATTGGGCGTTCAGGTGTCTGTTTTGACTTTACAATTATCCTACAAACGCTCATTCACAAGAATTGTGCAGCGTAAATGGACCTCAACTCCCCTGATCCCTGCAGGATTTCTACCACAAGGACTGATCCTCAGGAGCCAAATCCGGAGCCATCTACTATACATGATTATTTACTGCCACAAAGTCCTCGTCAAAAACCTCAATCATCACAAGCAATAAAAACGCTATGGTCTTCTCTGTCGGAACTAAGCGCATTTAGATCCTCAATAATGGACGTCCGCCATAAATAAACTGCTCTCAATGGGATTACAATGGGACTCACGGACCGGAGAGCAGTCAATTCTCTCCGCCGCTCAGGTTCACTTATTAGTAGAAATCTGGCACCCAACGCGGGAGATGGCAATTAAATATAAAAATAGCCAACATGTGTCTCCTGGGATTAGACGGGCTGATGGTGCATGTCAAGTGTCTGATTGTAGAAAATCTCAGATTATATTCTACGAGGATTGACGTACAACTATTACACATAGTAAAGGACTTAACAATTGTCCTTACAATTATTTAGGCTGAAGTAGAGCGAGGTTCACGGTTTGCACCCCAGTACTCAATCCCTACAAAGTCCGATGCCCATGGTTCTTAAGTGTTGTGTGATAAAATACTAGATTTTTCGGTAAAACGTGAATTACCGATTTCAGTCCAACCCTCAGATCAAAACCAAACATGTCTCTATGATTTTTCGCTATGTGAATGGCCCCATAGATTATTGGAGGTACGAGTTGTATCTGTGAAAACCACGGATAGTAATCATACACAAAAATTGGATATTCGGCCATGCGTGCCTGTGATCTATATGACAAAGCCACCAACTGACCAGTCAACCTTCGCCTTATCTCAATTCACGGGACTGTAAACCAAAGAGACATTGAGGGGAAACTACAAGTGAAGGTTCATTTGTTATAACTTCCTCAGAACGAGAGCTTCATCTCCAGGCATCAGGTTTAGCTAATCGTTTTATGAGCGTCCCATAGAGGAGCCATATGCTTCTTCGTTAGGAGGTGCCAGATTTTGTAACTAGATCTGCACCTGACTTAGAACGAGAGATGGTATAATTAAATTGACATTGGTTTTAACCCTGGATTTAACGCATCCGTATTTTGACCCTCCAGTTTTCTGTTAACCAGGGATTGATAAGATGCTCCATTTTCTTGGAGTCCTGACAAGATTGACACCTTCTGCCGCGTCAGCTGCGACCAGTGCTTTCTAATTCTCCGTACTAAAGGCAGAAGGATCTGGATGGTGACTCAGTGTGGACTCTGCCAGCAGATATTGTATCATCCAGTACATTCTTTATTGGAAGAGAAGTGGCTCTGACGATGCTCCGCTGACCTGCTCCATTAGTCCGCTCTGCTATGTGCCGGTCTAATAGACCTTCGTCATTACCTCTGATCTCTGTATTTATGAATGGAATCAACCAGGAGGTTCATCTGTCCAGTAAAATATATTCCACTGGAAGATTCACTTTCTAAAGTCTCGGACTCCACTGATTGGCTTCCTCAGGGGTGAAAAAAAACATTTCTTCACCCCTGAGGAAGCCACAGAGAGATGGCGATACGAATGAGGTTCATTCTTCATCTTATTCCTTACCCTACTCTACAGGTTTTCCTTACTTATTACCTATTTTTTATCCTGTTCCCTATATATTTACCATGTGGGATACGTCCTGGCTGTTTATCTAGATCCTGCTTTATTCTATTATTTATATCAAGCTCATATTACTGAGTGTGGGGCAATTTAGTCACATATATATCCTGTCCAGCATATCCTCTGGTTTATATATTAATTTGCGCACCATCACTGTTACTCTTGGGATATCCCCGGCTCTTATACACTCACGTATATTTGGTTTTGCATATTTGCGTTAAAATGCACCCTGTGTATTCTTATGTAATCAGGCAGATGAGGTTGGGCACCGGCCTTATTATGGGACAACCTTGTTAGTGATTTGACAAACAATTGGTTTCTTTTAATGTTTTTATAACTTGTGTGTTTTCTATGTTTCCTTTTTGTTATTTATAATAAAGATTTCTAATATAGTGATCCCATAGCAATTGCAAACTTCTTTCTTAACTCATGTTCATGACTTTTAGGTATGTGTGTCGGTTGGTCCCAATGGATCTGGTGCCCTCAGCGACTTTGCTTGTTATCAGGGTTGTGGAGTCGGTAACCAAACCTCCGACTCCGACTCTGACTCCTCAATTTCCATGACACCGACTCTGACTCCACCAAAATGGGCTCTGACTCTACGACTCCGACTCCACAGCCCTGCCACAGCTGTGGAAGCGGCAAGCCAAACCTGCGACTCCTCAATTTCCATGACACCGACTCTGACTCCACCAAAATGGGCTTCAACTCCACGACTCTGACTCCACAGCCCTGCCACAGCTGTGGAGGCATTAAGCCAAACCTCCGACTCCTCAATTTCCATGACACCGACTCCAACTCTATCAAAATGGGCTCCAACTCCGACTCCACGACTCCGACTCCACAGCCCTGTCACAGCTGTGGAGGCGGTAAGCCAAACCTCCGACTCCTCAATTTCCATGACACCGACTCAGACTCCACCAAAATGGGCTCCGACTCCACCAATCCAACTCCACAGCCCTGGCACAGCTGTGGAAGCGGCAAGCCAAACCTCCGACTCCTCAATTTCCATGACACCATCTCCAACTCTATCAAAATGGGCTCCAACTCTGACTCCACGACTCCGACTCAACAGCCCTGTCACAGCTGTGGAGGCGGTAAGCCAAACCTCTGACTCCTCAATTTCCATGACACCGACTCCGACTCTATCAAAATGGGCTCCAACTCCACGACTCCGACTCCACAGCCCTGCTTGTTATAACAAGTCATATATTTGTTGCATGTAGGAAATACATGATTGGGATCAATGGGGCTGCGAGGTGCGGAGAACAGCTGACTTACGGGATGAACTGTCTGTTTGGACCTTGATTTGTAAAGCAAGTAACAAAGTTCCAAGATTTTATTTCCACAGAAGTGGGTTGTCATTTATAGTAAGTGCACATCTTAAAGGGAATCTGTGGGTAGGTTTTTGCTATGGGTCATATGCTTTGAAACAAAATATGTATTTGGGATAAATTGCAAAAAGTGCACATTCACTTTATAAAGTATGGTGCCGCCATCCAATGTATAAAATACACACTTTTTTATTACATTTTACAAGAATAATGTTAACCCTTTACCAACACATGATATACAGTCACGTCATGTGCCGGAACCCTGACTTTGATGCAGGATTGCATGTTTGCCTGCATCTTTCCTGGCAGATGATGGCTGTATAATTAAACCATCATCTGCCTTTGTTAACCTGGCAAAGGAAAATGGTGAACTCTGGTTTCCCGCCATATTACGCAGTTAGCGGTGGGACCTTCAGGCTGATTTTCTTTTCCTTTGTCTGCAGTAAAGGAAGTTTTACACTGTCCAGACATATAGAATATATTCCTGGGCTCCGCTTTGGATACGTTTGTACAAGCCTTGGACCAAGAGCATGGCTTTGTTTTTTTATGGGAGGATTCTCCAGAGCTTCTTAGATTCCTGTCCATACTTTGAGGAGGACTTAGGGAGGACTGGATTTGTTGTGGCTACTAACATTTGCGATCTTGTTACACTGATATTTGGCAGCTTCAATTAATGTTCTTGGCACGATAAAGTCTGTTTATTATTTCTGGTAACAAGGTCTCCACATGCAATTAAGAATAATCAGCAGATAGGACGCATCGGGTCGACGATGAACTTACAATTAATTTTTCCAAGGTGACGACTAATCTTGTCTTGTTCAGAATCCAATAATGAGAAATTACTGTGAGGTTTTTTTTCCAATTCCTGAAGCTCCTTGGAAACCTAATGCAACATAAATAGAAAAGTATCACCACACAATGAGCTTTGGAGAAGACTCCTGTGCGTCCATCACTTGTTCTGATGACAGCCAGATATGTCGGAGCCGCACAACCACATCCTTGTTCTTGTGGCTCTGTGCTCGCGCCAGGGCAGAAATAGAGAAATGTTAGAATGAAACTGACATTGTGTATTTATCTGCCATTATACAGATGCACACAACCTTAGAAAAAGCATTTTCAGTTATTCCAGACAAGACCACATGTGATAGGATGAAGTCCTAACACCCCCGAACCGTAGAGCAAGCTCCACCGACCCTTCTCCTGAAAGCCAAGGTAATCAGGAGTCTGACCGGTGTGGACTGCGGAGACTTTCCACTGAAGTCAATAGAAGGTAAGAAACAGGCGTACAGCTGTAAGCTTTCCACGCCACGTGCTATAGTTGTCCAAGATAGATAAACCCTTTAACCCTTTCACGCCGCAGCACTTTTTCGTTTTTGCGTTTTCCTTTTTCGCTCCCCTCCTTCCCAGAGCCATAAGGGGACTAGAAGCTGCAGTTGTCCAATCGGCTTTGCTACATACAGGCGATGATCAGATCGCCTCTATGTAGCAGAAATGCTCACTTGCTATGAGCGCCAACCACCGGGCAATGACAACCATAGAGGTCTGCTGAAGACCTCTGGTTGTCATGCCGACCCATCGGTGATGGGCAGGAAAAGTGACGTGCTTCCGGCGTGATCACATTAAATACCTCTGTCAGTGATTGACAGCGGCATTTAGCGGGTTAACGGCTCCGGGTAGATCTCGATTCCATCCGCAGCTGTTAGGGGCACATGTCAGCTGTTCAAAACGGCTGACATGTGCCAGAAAGATGTGGGCCAAGTGCCGGAGCCCACATCGAAAAGAGTGACATGACATGCACTGTACTAGTACGACACATGTCGTGAAGGGGTTAAAGGGACACTATTATCAGAAAATCAGGTATTCATTATGTAAACTAGGGGGCAGGTCAGTGAGGGATCAGTGACCTATCAGCAGTCTGCATTATGAATATCTAATTAGAGCACTACATGAATACCTCCCATCAGGCCACCCTGGGGCACGGGCATATCATTACTAGTGATGAGAGAGTATACTTGTTGCTCGGGTTTTCCCGAGCATGCTCGGGTGGTCTCCAAGTGTTTGTAAGTACTCGGAGATTTAGTTTTTGTTGCCGCAGCTGAATGATTTACGGCTGCTAGCCAGCCTGAATACATGTGGGGGTTGCCTGGTTGCTAGGGAATTCCCACATGTAATCAAGCTATCGGCTGTAAATCATGCAGCTGAGGCAACGAAAACTAAATCTCCAAACACTAACAAATACTCGGAGACCACCAAATCGTGCTCGGGGAAACGAGTACTCTCGCTCATCACTAATCATTAACTAAAAACTGAAAATAAAGATTAAACAACAACCACAAGACAGATTTAATCACCAGATATCATTGTAATCAGTTTAGCGGTGCCAACCTAACACTGTGTGTAGGTTACGGTGCACAATCCTGCTGACAGGGCCACTTCAAGGGTCTGTGCACACGTTGCGGATGTGGCTGCGGATCCGCAGCGGATTGGCCGCTGCGGATTCGCAGCTGTTTCCATGCAATTTACAGTGCTATGTAAACCTATGGAAAACCAAATCCGCAGTGCCCATGGTGCGGAAAATACTGCACCGAAACGCTGAATTGTATTTTTCGCAGCATGTCAATTCTTTGCGCGGATTCCGCAGCGCTTTACACCTGCTTCTCAATAGGAATCCAGAGGTACAGTGGGGCAAAAAAGTATTTAGTCAGTCAGCAATAGTGCAAGTTCCACCACTTAAAAAGATGAGAGGCGTCTGTAATTTACATCATAGGTAGACCTCAACTATGGGAGACAAACTGAGAAAAAAAAATCCAGAAAATCACATTGTCTGTTTTTTTAACATTTTATTTGCATATGATGGTGGAAAATAAGTATTTGGTCAGAAACAAACAATCAAGATTTCTGGCTCTCACAGACCTGTAACTTCTTCTTTAAGAGTCTCCTCTTTCCTCCACTCATTACCTGTAGTAATGGCACCTGTTTAAACTTGTTATCAGTATAAAAAGACACCTGTGCACACCCTCAAGCAGTCTGACTCCAAACTCCACTATGGTGAAGACCAAAGAGCTGTCAAAGGACACCAGAAACAAAATTGTAGCCCTGCACCAGGCTGGGAAGACTGAATCTGCAATAGCCAACCAGCTTGGAGTGATGAAATCAACAGTGGGAGTAATAATTAGAAAATGGAAGACATACAAGACCACTGATAATCTCCCTCGATCTGGGGCTCCACGCAAAATCCCACCACGTGGGGTCAGAATGATCACAAGAACGGTGAGCAAAAATCCCAGAACCACGCAGGGGGACCTAGTGAATGAACTGCAGAGAGCTGGGACCAATGTAACAAGGCCTACCATAAGTTACACACTACGCCACCATGGACTCAGATCCTGCAGTGCCAGACGTGTCCCACTGCTTAAGCCAGTACATGTCCGGGCCCGTCTGAAGTTTGCTAGAGAGCATTTGGATGATCCAGAGGAGTTTGGGGAGAATGTCCTATGGTCTGATGAAACCAAACTGGAACTGTTTGGTAGAAACACAACTTGTCGTGTTTGGAGGAAAAAGAATACTGAGTTGCATCCATCAAACACCATACCTAATGTAAAGCATGGTGGTGGAAACATCATGCTTTGGGGCTGTTTCTCTGCAAAGGGGCCAGGACGACTGATCCAGGTACATGAAAGAATGAATGGGGCCATGTATCGTGAGATTTTGAGTGCAAACCTCCTTCCATCAGCAAGGGCATTGAAGATGAAACGTGGATGGGTCTTTCAACATGACAATGATCCAAAACACACCGCCAGGGCAACGAAGGAGTGGCTTCGTAAGAAGCATTTCAAGGTCCTGGAGTGGCCTAGCCAGTCTCCAGATCTCAACCCTATAGAAAACCTTTGGAGGGAGTTGAAAGTCCGTGTTGCCAAGCGAAAAGCCAAAAACATCACTGCTCTAGAGGAGATCTGCATGGAGGAATGGGCCAACATACCAACAACAGTGTGTGGCAACCTTGTGAAGACTTACAGAAAACGTTTGACCTCTGTCATTGCCAACAAAGGATATATTACAAAGTATTGAGATGAAATTTTGTTTCTGACCAAATACTTATTTTCCACCATAATATGCAAATAAAATGTTAAAAAAACAGACAATGTGATTTTCTGGATTTTTTTTTCTCAGTTTGTCTCCCATAGTTGAGGTCTACCTATGATGTAAATTACAGACGCCTCTCATCTTTTTAAGTGGTGGAACTTGCACTTTTGCTGACTGACTAAATACTTTTTTGCCCCACTGTATAAAAACGCAGGTGAAATCCGCAAAAAAAAAACATGGAAATCCGCAGTAACTCTGTGGGTAATCCGCAGGTAAAACGCAGTGCGTGACCTACAACTTGTTAGTCTGCTGAACCGCCGCACGACCAGCTCTACCCTCTCTGTGTATCCTCACTCATCCCCTGTAGACTGTGAGCCCTCACGGGCCGGGTCCGCTCTCCTTTTGTACTTGTGTGTGCCTTGTTTTACTCATGCTTATTGTGCTTGTCTATATCTGCCCCTTTCACACGTAAAGCGTCATGAAACCGGCTAAATAAGATTAAAATAGATAAATCTCCAGGTCCGGATGGCATACACCCACGAGTACTAAGAGAACTAAGTAATGTAATAGATAAACCATTATTTCTTATTTTTAGTGACTCTATAGCGACAGGGTCTGTTCCGCAGGACTGGCGCATAGCAAATGTGGTGCCAATATTCAAAAAGGGCTCTAAAAGTGAACCTGGAAATTATAGGCCAGTAAGTCTAACCTCTATTGTTGGTAAAATATTTGAAGGGTTTCTGAGGGATGTTATTCTGGATTATCTCAATGAGAATAACTGTTTAACTCCATATCAGCATGGGTTTATGAGAAATCGCTCCTGTCAAACCAATCTAATCAGTTTTTATGAAGAGGTAAGCTATAGGCTGGACCACGGTGAGTCATTGGACGTGGTATATCTCGATTTTTCCAAAGCGTTTGATACCGTGCCGCACAAGAGGTTGGTACACAAAATGAGAATGCTTGGTCTGGGGGAAAATGTGTGTAAATGGGTTAGTAACTGGCTTAGTGATAGAAAGCAGAGGGTGGTTATAAATGGTATAGTCTCTAACTGGGTCGCTGTGACCAGTGGGGTACCGCAGGGGTCAGTATTGGGACCTGTTCTCTTCAACATATTCATTAATGATCTGGTAGAAGGTTTACACAGTAAAATATCGATATTTGCAGATGATACAAAACTATGTAAAGCAGTTAATACAAGAGAAGATAGTATTCTGCTACAGATGGATCTGGATAAGTTGGAAACTTGGGCTGAAAGGTGGCAGATGAGGTTTAACAATGATAAATGTAAGGTTATACACATGGGAAGAGGGAATCAATATCACCATTACACACTGAACGGGAAACCACTGGGTAAATCTGACAGGGAGAAGGACTTGGGGATCCTAGTTAATGATAAACTTACCTGGAGCAGCCAGTGCCAGGCAGCAGCTGCCAAGGCAAACAGGATCATGGGGTGCATTAAAAGAGGTCTGGATACACATGATGAGAGCATTATACTGCCTCTGTACAAATCCCTAGTTAGACCGCACATGGAGTACTGTGTCCAGTTTTGGGCACCGGTGCTCAGGAAGGATATAATGGAACTAGAGAGAGTACAAAGGAGGGCAACAAAATTAATAAAGGGGATGGGAGAACTACAATACCCAGATAGATTAGCGAAATTAGGATTATTTAGTCTAGAAAAAAGACGACTGAGGGGCGATCTAATAACCATGTATAAGTATATAAGGGGACAATACAAATATCTCGCTGAGGATCTGTTTATACCAAGGAAGGTGACGGGCACAAGGGGGCATTCTTTGCGTCTGGAGGAGAGAAGGTTTTTCCACCAACATAGAAGAGGATTCTTTACTGTTAGGGCAGTGAGAATCTGGAATTGCTTGCCTGAGGAGGTGGTGATGGCGAACTCAGTCGAGGGGTTCAAGAGAGGCCTGGATGTCTTCCTGGAGCAGAACAATATTGTATCATACAATTATTAGGTTCTGTAGAAGGACGTAGATCTGGGGATTTATTATGATGGAATATAGGCTGAACTGGATGGACAAATGTCTTTTTTCGGCCTTACTAACTATGTTACTATGTTACTATGTTACTATGAAATAAATGGTGCTATAAAAATGTATAATAATAATACAGGATGGTGGGGAAGGAGACAATGGGTTGGGGGGTTGTGGCAGCTCTGGTGTTGGTGAGGGGGTAGCTCCGGTGGTGGTGAGGAGTGTAACAACCCTGCGGGCATCACTGCATGGCCTTCTATCCCCCACCTGCCTGATACATCAACTCACTCACTCAGTGCCATGCTGTGAGATCTGTCTGCTGCTGGCTCCATGCCATGTGCTTCATGGCCGCTTGCTCTGTGTACACTTCCTGGCTGTGTGCATAGGGGGGTGGTGCTGGCAAAACCGGATTCTTATTGAGACTGTGTGCACCTCCCTATAGTGTCCCCGGCCAATTGCCTAAAGGCCTCCGATACTTAAGATGTCCTCACCCATTGGAGGATGCCTGAGCAAACTATTTCCCTCATTTAGTATTTGCTACTGAGCTGCCAAGTCATGGTCTGTCTCTGAGGGCTGCAATACGCATGCCTTTATCCATGTTCTGCTTGTGTATCCGTGTCCGTTCCTGTCTGTACTCTGGTCTATGTCCGTTCCTGTTCCTTCTTTGTTTGCCATCCCCACTCTGCTGTGAGTACCTCTGCCTTATCTCTCTGCTCTGTTCGCCATTACCCGTGTCTCTGTGCTTCTCTGCTTTGCTCGCCACAACCTGTGGCTCTCCGCCTTCTGGCTCTAGGCTTTGCCTCCTGCGGTTATGGCTCTTGGCATTGCCTGCTGCGGTTCTGCTCTTGGCTCCGCCTCCAGCGTCTCCGCTCTTGGCTCCGCCTCCAGTGGCTCCGTCCTTAGCTCCGCCTTCTCCTTCTCTGCTTTCTCCTTCTCTGCTCTTAGCTCTGTCTTCTCCTTCTCTGCTTTTAGCTGCGTTTCTGTTCTTGGCTTTGCCTCCTGCTCTTGGCTCCGCCTCCTGCATTTCTGTTCTTGGCTCCACCTCCTGCTCTTAACTCCGCCTCCTGTGATCTGCTTTGCATCCGCTCTTGCGGTCTTGCTCTATCTCCGTTCTGCAACTTGCTGCACAGGTCTCTACCTGTTTCTTTATATTCACCAGTCCGAACAGGTCCCTACCTGTTCCCATATACCCTCCAGTCTCAACAGGTTCCTACCTGCTTCCATACACTCGACTGTATGTCACTTCCTACCAGAGTATCAGCCCTGTCCATCTGACCTGCCAGAGTGCCAGCCATGCCTGCCTGTCTGCCAGAGAGCCAGCTGTTGTGAATTCTGCTCTTGGGCTCCCTCCGGTGGTTGTTGATGGTAATGCAGTTATTCCTGAGCAGCAGTCTTGGACAGGTGTTTCTGCTAATTGCAATTCTGACTGGGGTATTTAGCTGTGCAGGACTCATTAGTCCTTGCCAGTAGTCAATGTTCCTTTGGAACTGTTGGTCCTCTGCCTGGCCTCTCCTGCTTGCTGCCATTTCAGCAAAGATAAGTGTTTGCTTCATTTTTTTAGACACACGGCTGTGTGTTTATTTTCTGTGCTGATCTTGTTTCTATTTTGTCAAAATATAAGAGGTAGAACGGCACTAGGGTAGAGCAAATCCAGGTAGATAGGACTATTAGCGGACAGCTATGTGTTCAGGTGCCACAATCGCTAAGGGGACCGGTGCTCAGCATAAACGTCCACAAAGTAATCCAAGTATAATAGAAGAGAAGAAAAAATGCGGCACTCACCCCGAGATAGCTGTGAAGATTGTGGTCTTTTATTGGAGAACAAATGAAAATAACATCCGTCAGGACATCAGGTATGTACGAGGGTGCGGTATAGGAGCTCGGACGACGGCCGTTTCGCACACGCAGGTGCTTCGACGGATCCGGACCCGTCGAAGCACCTGCGTGTGCGAAACGGCCGTCGTCCGAGCTCCTATACCGCACCCTCGTACATACCTGATGTCCTGACGGATGTTATTTTCATTTGTTCTCCAATAAAAGACCACAATCTTCACAGCTATCTCGGGGTGAGTGCCGCATTTTTTCTTGTTTCTATTTTGTTCCTGCTAGACTGTTCCTGATGTTTTTCTCAGTCTAGTTGGATTCGCTGGAGTCGCAGATATACTCTCCACATCTTTAGTTAGGTGGTGGAGTTTTTGTATTTTTCTGCTGTGGATATTTTGTAGTGTTTTATGCTGACCGCATAGTATCCTGTACTATCCTTTCCTATCTAGGTAGAAGTGCCTCCTTTGCTTATCCCTGTTTTCTGTCTGCGTGTGTCTTTTCCTCTCCTACTCACAGTCATTATTTGTGGGGGGCTGTCTATCCTTTGGGGGTCTACTCTGAGGCAAGAGAATTTTCCTATTTCCATCTTTAGGGATATTTAGTTCTCCGGCTGTGTCGAGGTGTCTAGGTCTGGTTAGGCACACCCCACGGCTACTTCTAGTTGCGGTGATAGGATCAGGGTTTGCGGTCAGTAAAGTTACCACTGCTCCAGCGAAGGTCATTTCATGCTGCTCCAAGGCCACCTGATCATAACAGCCAGCTGTGCCTGCCTGCTTGTGTCTCCGTCAAGCCTGTCTGTCCATCAGGGCCTCTGCCATACCCATCCACCAGCCAGTGTCATAGCCGTGCCTGCCTGCGTCCTGTCCCCCGGTGGGATCAGCAGCCACAGCCAGACACCACCCTGGAGTGGTATCTGGTAGCTACCTGCCGCACAAGTCTGACTTCACCATCAGAGGCTCCAGCGAACACCTAGGAAGCTACTTAGTTATGTCCCTTCCAGGGTAGTCTGGTCAGTGGTCCAGTGGGGCCACACCCCCGGATGCACGCGCCAACCAGTCTGAGAGCGAGCGTTACAAGGAGGCAGTGGGGTCATTGCAGGCTGTAGGCTTTCCTGAAGAGGTAGGTTTTCAGGTTCCATCTGAAGGATCCGAATTTGGTTGATAGTCAGACTTGTTGGGGCGCATAATTCCCAGAGGATGCGGGATATTCGGGAGAAGTCTTGGAGGCGATTAGGTGAGGAGTGAGTAAGTGTGCAGGAGAGAAGGAGGTCTTGGGAGGACCGGAGATTACGTGAGGGAAGATATCGGGAGATTAGTTCAGAGATATAGGGAGGAGACAGGTTGTGGATGGCTTTGTAGGTCAGTATTAGTAATTTGAACTGGATACGCTGAGGGAATGGGAGCCAGTGAAGAAATTTGCAGAGGGGAGAAGCGGAGGAGTATCGAGGAGAGAGATGAATTAGTCGGGCAGCAGAGTTAAGGATGGACTGGAGAGGTGCAAGGGTGTTAGCAGGGAGGCCACAGAAAAGGATGTTGCAGTAGTCGAGGGGGGAGATGATGAGGGCATGCACAAGCATTTTAGTAGATTGAGGGTTGAGGAAAGAACAGATTCTTGAGATATTTTTGAGCTGGAGGTGACAGGAGGTGGAAAGAGTTTGGATGTGTGGTTTAAAGGACAGGGCAGAGTCAAGGGTTACTCCGAGGCAGCAGACTTCCGGTACAGGGGAAAGTGGGATGTCATTAATGGTGATAGATATGTCAGTTAAGGAAGATCTGTGAGATGGAGGAAAGATGATGAGTTCAGATTTGTCCACAATGTATTTGAGGAAGCGAGAGGTGAAGAAGGAGGATATGGCTGACAGACACTCCGGGATTCTGGACAGCAGAGAGGTGACGTCTGGGCCAGAGAGGTAGATCTGAGTGTCATCAGCATATAGATAGTACTGGAATCCATAGGACCTTATGAGTTGTCCCAAGCCAAGTGTGTAGATTGAGAAGCGTAAGGGTCCTGGAACAGAGCCTTAGGGGACTCCAACAGAGAGAGGGTGGGATGAGGAGGTGGAGTGGGAGACGCTGATTGTGCAGCTGGAAAGGTACGAGGAGATCCAGGATAGGGCGAGGTCTTTGATGCCAAAGGAGGAGAGGATCTGTAGTAGGAGGCAGTGGTCAACTGTGTTGAAAGCAGAGGACAGGTCTAGGAGGAGGAGTGCAGAGTATTGTCCATTAGCTTTGGCTGCAGGTAGGTCGCTAGTGATTTTGGTCAGGGAAGTCTCGGTGGAATGATAGGGCTGGAAACCAGATTGTAGATTGTCAAAGAGCAAGTAGATGAGAGGTGGGAGGAAAGTTCAGCGTGGACGTGCTGCTCCAGGAGTTTGTAAGCGAATCTCCCCCATACAATCTTCCCCTTTCATTACTGCAGAATATTCTGCATTTCGGTTATAAATATTTCTTGAGGAAAACTGAGAGGGGCTGATGATCAAAGTGGGATGGCACGCAACTGGCGAGGCTAATTAATATGATCATACGGTGATGGCATGCAACTTGTGGTGCTAATTAAGACCTTCTCCGGTTACACGACTGTCCCTCACAAAAATCTTCGTCATCAGATATGACATATTAGAACGACACTGAGCCTCCTCGTGCTGAAAGGAGAAATCTTACTTATTTCAGAAACTTGCTCGGAGAGGCTAGACCTCCGTTCCGGCATTCATGGTAAGGATATTAATGTTCAGTTTTAAGCTTTCCTGTCAATACACAAGTGACTAATGCTGCTCCAACAGCTTAGGCCTAGGTATAAAGGTGAAGTAAAGGGTCATACAATAATAACATGAAGGTCTGCCGGGCACTGAGATTAAAGAGGATCACGGAATCCCGCCTGCTCCCAATGGACAGAAACATTTTCTTGCAAGTGAAGTTCAGGAACTTCGGGGTTGGAGAATGCCAAAACTTGATGCCTCCTTCAGCAGAAAGATCAACTCAATAAATGCCTAACCTTTACCACACTAAACGCTTTCTATTTTTTAACATATATCGACAAATCGATGATTGATCTTTAGTTATACAGTTTATAAAGATGACGGTGACATACTAAACAAAGAAACAAATTTGTTTTTCTAGATATTTACAGTCAAAACTCAAGAAAAAAAAAACAAAAAACAAAAATGAGCATATACCCGGTAGTAAATAAATAGTAATAGTACATGTAAATTATATAGGGGACTTAGTAAACACTGTTTAACTCCATCATGACCTGCCTATTTTGACCTTAATGACCTGGCCATTTTTTGAAATTCTGACCAGTGTCCCTTTAAGAGGTAATAACTCGGGAACACTTCAACGGATCCTAGCGATTCTGAGCTTGTTTTTTCATGACATATTGATTTTCTTGTTATTGGTAAATTAAGGTCGATAATTTTTGCGTTTATTTGTGAAAAAAACTGAAATTTGGCGAAAATTTAGAAAATTGTGCAATTTTCTAAATTTGAATTTTTATTCTGTTAAACCACAGAGTTATGTGACACAAAAAAGTTAATAAATAACATTTCCCACATGTCTACTTTACATCAGCACAATTTTGGAAAGAAAATTTTTGTTTTATCCAGAAGTTATAAGGGTTAAAGTTTGACCAGCGATTTCTCATTTTTACAACAAAATTTACAAAAACATTTTTTTAGGGACCACCTCACATTTGAAGTCAGTTTGAGGGGTCTATATGGCTGATAATACCCAAAAGTGACACCATTCTAAAAACTGCACCCCTCAAGGTGCTCAAAACCACATTCAAGAAGATTATTAACCCTTCGGGTGTTTCACAGCAGCAGAAGCAACATTGAAGGAAAAAATGAACATTTAACTTTTTAGTCACAAAAATGAACTTTTAGCAACAATTTTTTTTATTTTCCCAAGGGTAAAAGGAGAAACTGGACCCCGAAAGTTGTTGTACAATTTGTCCTGAGTACGCCAATACCCCATATGTGGGGGGAATCATTGTTTGGGCGCACGACAGTGCTCGGAAGGGAAGGAGCGCCATTTGACTTTTTGAATGAAAAATTGGCTCCAATCTTTAGCGGACACCATGTCGCGTTTGGAGAGCCCCCGTGTGCCTAAACATTGGAGCTCCCCCACAAGTAACCCCATCTTGGAAACTAGACCCCCCAAGGAACTTATCTAGATGCATAGTGAGCATTTTCAACCCCCAGGTGCTTCACAAATTGATTTGTAAAAATGAAAAAGTACTTTATTTCACAAAAAACTATACCCCTCTACCCCCCCCCCCCCCCCCGAGGAACTAATCTAGATGTGTGGTGAGCACTTTGAACCCCCAAGTGCTTCGCCGAAGTTTATAACGCAGAGCCGTGGAAATAAAAAAAAACATTTTTTTCCTCAAAAATTATTTTTTAGCCCACAATTTTTTATTTTCACAAGGGTAACAGGAGAAACTGAACCCCAATAGTTGTTATCCAGTTTGTCCTGAGAATGCTCATACCCCATATGTTGGGGGACCACTGTTTGGGCACACGTCAGGGCTCGGAAAGGAAGTAGTGACGTTTTGAAATGCAGACTTTGATAGAATGGTCTGCGGGCGTCACATTGCGTTTGCTGAGCCCCTGATGTACCTAAACAGTAGAAACCCCCCACAAGTGACCCCATTTTGGAAACTAGACCCCCCAAGGAACTTATCTATATGTGTGGTGAGCACTTTGAACCCCTAAGTGCTTCACAGAATTTTATAACGCAGAGCCGTGAAAATAAAAAATCATTTTTTTCCCACAAAATTTTTTTTTAACCCCCATTTTTTTATTTTTCCAAGGGTAACAGGAGAAATTAGACCCCCAAAATTGTTGTACGCTTATGCCCCATATGTGGGGGTAAACCACTGTTTGGGCGCACGTCGGGACTCAGAAGGGAGGGAGCACCATTTGACTTTTTAAATGCAAGATTTGCTGGAATTAATGGTGGCGCCATGTAGTGATTGGAGACCCCCTGATGTGCCTAAACAGTGGGAACCCCTCATTTCTAACTCCAACACTAACCCCAACACACCCTTAACCCTAATCCAACTCTAACCATAAACGTAATCACAACCTTAACCCCAACACACCCCTAACCACAACACTAACCCCAACACACAACCAACCCTAATCCCAACCCTAACCATAACCCTAACCACAAGCCTAACCCTAACCTCAACACACCCTTATCCCTAATCTTAACCCTAACTCCAGCCCTAATCCTAAGGCTATGTGCCCACGTTGAGGATTCGTGTGTGGATTTTTCCGCACCATGTTTGAAAAATCCACAGGTAAAACGCACTGCGTTTTACTTGTGGATTTACCATGGATTTCCAGTGTTTTTTTGTGCGGATTTCACCTGCGGATTCCTATTGAGGAAGAGGTGTAAAACGCTGCGGATTCCACACAAAGAATTGACATGCTGCAGAAAATACAACGCAGCATTTCCACACGGTATTTTCTGCACAGCGGATTTGGTTTTCTATAGGTTTACATGGTACTGTAAACGTGATGGAAAACTGCCACAAATCCGCAGCGGCCAATCCACACAGTGTGCACATAGCCTAATTCTAACCCTAATTCTAAGCCTAACCCTAATTGCAACCCTAACCCTAACCCTAGTTCTAACCCTAACTCTAGTGGAAAAATAAAAATAAATATATTTTATTTATTTCATTATTTTCCCTACCAATGGGGGTGATAAGGAGGAGCTTTATTTACTATTTTTTATTTTGATCACTGTGATAGAACCTATCACAGTGATCAAAATGTACCTGGAATTAATCTGCCGGAAGATGGCGGCGCCCATCGCTGAAGATAGACGGACACTGGGAGGGACACCGGGACTCAGTAAGTATGGGGGGTGGAATCGGACACCAGGTGGGAGGGGCAGCGGAGCACAGAATGGAGGGGAGGAAAGACTTACAGCAGCAGCAGATCGCCGCTGTCAGTTGGTGGGGGAGTCAGATCGGGGTCTCCATTCGTGGCCGATGATATTGCAGCATCGGCCATGGCTGGATTGTAATATTTCACCAAGTTTCATAGGTGAAATATTACAAATTTCTCTGATTGGCTGTCTCACTTTCAACAGCCAATCAGAGCGATCGTAGCCATGTGGAGGCAAAGCCACCCCCCCTTGGGCTGAAGTACCACTCCCCCTGTCCCTGCAGGTCGGGTGAAATTTTAGTTAACCCTTTCACCCCATCTGCAGGAACGTGATCATTCTGTGACTCCACATAGGCGTCACAGGTCAGATTGGCACCGACTTTCATGACGCCTACATGGCGTCACAGGTCGGGAAGGGGTTGAAAAAACACAAAACGTAAAAGCCATCCCAACCCTACAAGGTGTACCCCAATCGGGAGAGTCCTATACTGTCTCTAGTATTAAAACTTTACCTTGTGTCCACTGATCTGAATGAAGTGGTCGGGCATCTAGGAAATAGCGACCACAATATTGTACAGTTTCACCTGTCTTTCACTAGGGGGACTTGTCAGGGAGTCACAAAAACTCTGAACTTTAGGAAGGCAAAGTTTGACCAGCTCAGAGATGCCCTTAATCTGGTAGACTGGGACAATATCCTCAGAAATAAGAATACAGATAATAATTGGGAAATGTTTAAGAACATCCTAAATAGGCAGTGTAAGCGGTTTATACCTTGTGGGAATTAAATGACTAGAAATAGGAAAAACCCAATGTGGCTAAACAAAGAAGTAAGACAGGCAATTAACAGTAAAAAGAAAGCATTTGCACTACTAAAGCAGGATGGCACCATTGAAGCTCTAAAAAACTATAGGGAGAAAAATACTTTATCTAAAAAACTAATTAAAGCTGCCAAAAAGGAAACAGAGAAGCACATTGCTAAGGAGAGTAAAACTAATCCCAAACTGTTCTTCAACTATATCAATAGTAAAATAATAAAAACTGAAAATGTAGGCCCCTTAAAAAATAGTGAGGAAAGAATGGTTGTAGATGACGAGGAAAAAGCTAACATATTAAACACCTTCTTCTCCACGGTATTCACGGTGGAAAATGAAATGCTAGGTGAAATCCCAAGAAACAATGAAAACCCTATATTAAGGGTCACCAATCTAACCCAAGAAGAGGTGCGAAACCGGCTAAATAAGATTAAAATAGATAAATCTCCGGGTCCGGATGGCATACACCCACGAGTACTAAGAGAACTAAGTAATGTAATAGATAAACCATTATTTCTTATTTTTAGGGACTCTATAGCGACAGGGTCTGTTCCGCAGGATTGGCGCATAGCAAATGTGGTGCCAATATTCAAAAAGGGCTCTAAAAGTGAACCTGGAAATTATAGGCCAGTAAGTCTAACCTCTATTGTTGGTAAAATATTTGAAGGGTTTCTGAGGGATGTTATTCTGGATTATCTCAATGAGAATAACTGTTTAACTCCATATCAGCATGGGTTTATGAGAAATCGCTCCTGTCAAACCAATCTAATCAGTTTTTATGAAGAAGTAAGCTATAGGCTGGACCACGGTGAGTCATTGGACGTGGTATATCTCGATTTTTCCAAAGCGTTTGATACTGTGCCGCACAAGAGGGTGGTACACAAAATGAGAATGCTTGGCCTGGGGGAAAATGTGTGTAAATGGGTTAGTAACTGGCTTAGTGATAGAAACCAGAGGGTGGTTATAAATGGTATAGTCTCTAACTGGGTCGCTGTGACCAGTGGGGTACCGCAGGGGTCAGTATTGGGACCTGTTCTCTTCAACATATTCATTAATGATCTGGTAGAAGGTTTACACAGTAAAATATCGATATTTGCAGATGATACAAAACTATGTAAAGCAGTTAATACAAGAGAAGATAGTATTCTGCTACAGATGGATCTGGATAAGTTGGAAACTTGGGCTGAAAGGTGGCAGATGAGGTTTAACAATGATAAATGTAAGGTTATACACATGGGAAGAAGGAATCAATATCACCATTACACACTGAATGGGAAACCACTGGGTAAATCTGACAGGGAGAAGGACTTGGGGATCCTAGTTAATGATAAACTTACCTGGAGCAGCCAGTGCCAGGCAGCAGCTGCCAAGGCAAACAGGATCATGGGGTGCATTAAAAAAGGTCTGGATACACATGATGAGAGCATTATACTGCCTCTGTACAAATCCCTAGTTAGACCGTACATGGAGTACTGTGTCCAGTTTTGGGCACCGGTGCTCAGGAAGGATATAATGGAACTAGAGAGAGTACAAAGGAGGGCAACAAAATTAATAAAGGGGATGGGAGAACTACCATACCCAGATAGATTAGCGAAATTAGGATTATTTAGTCTAGAAAAAAGACGACTGAGGGGCGATCTAATAACCATGTATAAGTATATAAGGGGACAATACAAATATCTCGCTGAGGATCTGTTTATACCAAGGAAGGTGACGGGCACAAGGGGGCATTCTTTGCGTCTGGAGGAGAGAAGGTTTTTCCACCAACATAGAAGAGGATTCTTTAGTGTTAGGGCAGTGAGAATCTGGAATTGCTTGCCTGAGGAGGTGGTGATGGCGAACTCAGTCGAGGGGTTCAAGAGAGGCCTGGATGTCTTCCTGGAGCAGAACAATATTGTATCATACAATTAGGTTCTGTAGAAGGACGTAGATCTGGGGATTTATTATGATGGAATATAGGCTGAACTGGATGGACAAATGTCTTTTTTCGGCCTTACTAACTATGTTACTATGTTACTATGTAAGATACGGGCCAAGCAGGACACAGCCCCAGCTGTTCAGATGGCAGTCCATGGGAAGCGATAAACACTGATGAGCAAAAGGGTAACTATTGGCTTTCAGGCTCCATGTCTCACCATCCACTACTGCTTCAAACGTGAGACTACCATAGATAGACCATGTGATGAGCCAATTTGTTGGCTCCGATATTTTGCCTGGACGTCCACCTCTTGGCTTCTGAATGGATGGACTTCATGTTGTATTCTTCCAGCTGTCATGGCACTCATATGATGCAGTTTGGCAATTTTCTTGGCCAAGAGACCACTATCGATTGGCTGGATGATGCGGTTTCTCTTTTCTTGGGAAATCTACTCCATGACCGCTCCTCGATTTGAACCAATGACCTTTTGCTTAGGAAGCAATCTAATTTGTAATTTGTAGTATACAGGAAGAAAAGGTTTTTCCACCGTCTGGAGGAAAAACAGCAATGACCTGATGACAATCTGCATAACTAATCATATGCTAAAATAGCTACAAGTCAAATCTATGTACGAGATAGCCAAGAGGATTGTCTATAAAATGATGGCAGTCTCACATGCAAAGCAAAAGTGGACGGTGAGGTATGGAGCCTGAAAGCCAAAAGTTCAAAACATTGTTACCATTTTGTTCGTCAGTGTAGATGAAATGCTGAGATCAAAAAGGGGGCGCCAAACCTCTGACTGTACAAGAAACTAAAGCAAAATCAAAGAAATGAGCCAGAGCATAAGTTGGTATAAGTTCAATGTGTAAGAGCACATTCACACTGTGGACACTTTACAGAGGTTGGCTGACACAAGGTGAGGTTTTAATACCAGAGACGGGGTAGGACCATCCTGACCTGGTACACCTTGTCGTGGTAGGATGGCTTTTATGCTTTTTTTTAAACAAAAAACTATTAACTAAGTCCCTTATGTTATTTACTTGTACTGTTAATATTTACTTATTCCAGGGTATATGAAAGGGTTTTCCTCCTAAAAATATACTAAACTTATAGTATCAAAGGAGGAACTCTCCTTACACCTCCATTGAGGTCCGATATTAACTATTATCGCCAAACTTGATTATTAATAATTAAAATACACTAAATATGCCTCAACGTTATCTTTTCCTTATACTATATACTGTTATGATCTGGTGGTTTAGGAACAACATGAGACAAGCTCTGAAGGAGGTGGTATCTGTACTGACCGCAAACCCTGAACCTAGCAGCGCAACTAAAAATAGCCGTGGGGGGTACCTGACGCTCCCTAGACCCCTCGGCACAGCCTAAGATCTAACTTCCCCTAAAGATGGAAACAGGAAACCTATCTTGCCTCAGAGAAAATCCCCAAAGGAAAGATAGTCCCCCACAAATATTGACGGTGAGAGGAGGGGAAAATAACATACGCAGAAATAAAATCAGATTTTAGCATAGGAGGCCAGTCTAGCTTGATAGATAGGACAGGAAAGGATACTGTGCAGTCAGTATAAAAACTACAAAACAATCCACACAGAGTTTACAAAATCTCCACACCTGACTAAAGGTGTGGAGGGTAAATCTGCTTCCCAGAGCTTCCAGCTAACAGAAATAATCCATACTGACAAGCTGGACAAATATAGAATGCACAGAACAATAAGTCCACAACATGTGGACTGAAATGAGCAAAGCCAGAACTTATCTTTGCAGAACTGGTCAGGAAACCAGGAGAATCCAAGCAGAGATGTGAATCCAGCCAGGAAACATTGACAAGTGGCACAGGCTGAAGAAGGAGCCAGACTTAAATAGCGGACGATAAGTGGAGGCAGCTGATGACAGCTAACTCCAAGGAGCAGCCATACCACTAGAAACCACGAGAGGGAGCCCAAGAGCAGAACTCACAAAAGTGCCACTTACAACCACGGGAGGGAGCCCAAGAGCTGAATTCACAACAATATACTAACTGAAACAAAACAGTGTAACAATAAAGGATATTTATTACACACACACAAGTCTGCAGTCTATAACATACATATATATTTATAACCAAGCTGGCGACTATAAATATATATATATATATACAAATATACGGATATTACAACTCTAAAACAGTAATATCACTCCAGTATACAGTGATATCCCGACAATATCACACAGTAATAACTCACAATATCCAGTAATATCACAACAATATCACACAATATAAAAACCCACAATTAACTGCCCAAATCACACATACAATATCAGCCCTCCCACCTATGGCTCATCTATCCATAAGGCCTAGTAAGTACAGTATACTCAGCCATGGCCATGTGTGTCCATCCCAGGAAGCAAGAGGTAAGAGAGAGCTCCAAGCACATGTGTTGTCCCTTTCCTGTCCAGCCAAGAAGAGGTGTGTCCAGCCCCAGGTGTGTGGGGATGAGGTCACAAGTCTATTGTCCACTGGCAAAGGTACATCCCCCTCAATCCTGAATGAAACCTGTTGTACCAGCACACGGGGCAAGACGAAGGAGGGGGCCTCATGAGGATCACATGTCAGGATTATATCACTAAACACATCTCTATGTAAAGATATACATTTTGGGGCACTTCCCCTTCTACACTCATTTTGTTCTTTCTTGGGTTTTGACTAAGGCGGTACCAATCTTGTATTTTTTTCATATCTTAGTAGTGAAAATCAATTCTGAAATTTGTAATAAATTTCTTTTTTGTATCACTGTACCTTCTTTGAAACCAAGAACTTTTTTTTACTTTTTGCAATTTCGGTGGAAAATGTGGTGATATCTCTCTCGTAATTACCAGTACAAATGGTGCAAGTTTGCATCAAAATACCTGGCATACAGAAAATAACTCCGGGAGGGATACGGGGGTAGGGCAGTGGAGTATAATTGTGCCAAAATTTTGTGATTTTAATTAAATATTCGTAGTTAGTGTATCACCTAAAACATATGAAAACTCCAGACCTCGGCCACAATGGTAAACAAGAAAAAAAAGGACAAACGCCTATAAAATAACTTAAAAACGGCGCAAATTAAAAGAAAGGAAAAACACCAAAAACTAGACAAAAAAACAGGCACAAAATGCAATGATGAATCAGGCGCTTGGACTTTTTTGTAAAGGGCACATGGTTCCTGGTGTCCAGATGTTTGTGCAGATTTTCATGGGTATACTGTAGACTTTTCAATCACATTTTCATGGTCCTTCAGAAGACTTTAGAAAGATAATTGAATCTCGGGCATAAATACCAAACTACATTTGGATTTAAAGGAGTATTGGGATCATTGAAATCCTCCATGATAATATCCCTTTAACGCCTTTACCCCCAAGGGTGGTTTGCACGTTAATGACCGGGCCAATTTTTACAATTCTGACCACTGTCCCTTTTTGAGGTTATAACTCTGGAACGCTTCAACGGATCCTGATGATTCTGACATAGTTTTTCTCATGACATATTGTACTTTATGTAAGTGGTAAAATTTATTTGATATTACCTGTGTTTATTTGTGAAAAAAATGGAAATTTGGCAAAAATGTTGAAAATGTTGCAATTTTCCAACTTTGAATTTTTATGCCCTTAAATCACAGAGATATGTCACACAAAATACTTAATAGGTAAAATTTCCCACATGTCTACTTTACATCAGTACAATTTTGGAACCAAAATTTTTTTTGTTAGGGAGTTATAAGGGTTAAAAGTTGACCAGCAATTTCTCATTTTTACAACACCATTTTTTTTTAGGGACCACATCTCATTTGAAGTTATTTTGAGGGGTCTATATGATAGAAAATACCCAAGTGTGACAACATTCTAAAAACTGCACCCCTCAAGGTGCTCAAAACCACATTCAAGAAGTTTATTAACCCTTCAGGTGTTTCACAGCAATTTTTGGAATGTTTAAAAAAAATGAACATTTAACTTTTTTTCACAAAAAATTTACTTCAGCTCCAATTTGTTTTGCTCTACCAAGGTTAACAGGAGAAAATGGACCCCAAAAGTTGTTCTACAATTTGTCCTGAGTACGCCAATACCCCATATGTGGGGGCAAACCACTGTTTGGGCACATGGCAGAGCTCGGAAGGGAAGGAGCGCCGTTTGACTTTTCAAGGCAAAATTGACTGGAATTGAGATGGGACGCCATGTCGCGTTTGGAGAGCTCCTGATGTGCCTAAACATTGAAACCCCCCACAAGTGACACCATTTTGGAAAGTAGACCCCCTAAGGAACTTATCTAGATGTGTTGTGAGAGCTTTGAACCCCCAAGTGTTTCGCTACAATTTATAACGCAGAACCATGAAAAAAAAAAAAAAATTTTCACAAAAATTATTTTTTAGCCTCCAGTTTTGTATTTTCCCGAGGGTAACAGGAGAAATTGGACCCCAAACGTTGTTGTCCAATTTGTCCTGAGTACACTGATACCCCAAATGTGGGGGGGAACCACCGTTTGGGTGCATGGCAGAGCTCGGAGGGGAAGGAGCGCCGTTTGGAATGCAGACTTAGAAGGAATGGTCTGCAGGCATCACATTGCGTTTGCAGAGCCCCTAATGTACCTAAACAGTAGACACCCCCCACAAGTGACCCCATACTGGAAACTATACCCCCCCAAGGAACTTATCTAGATGTGTTGTGAGAGCTTTTAACCCCCAAGTGTTTCACTACAGTTTATAACGCAGAGCTGTGAAAATAAAAAATCATTTTTTCCCCACAAAAAGGGTTTTTTAGCCCCCCAAATTATTTTCCCAAGGGTAACAAGAGAAATTGGATCCCAAACGTTGTTGTCCAATTTGTCCTGAGTACGCTGATCTGATACCCCATATGTTGGGGTAAACCCCTGTTTGGGCGCACAGGAGAGCTCAGAAGGGAAGGAGAACTGTTTTACTTTTTCAATGCAGAATTGGCTGGAATTGAGATCGGACACCATGTTGTGTTTGAAGAGCCCTTGATGTGCCTAAACAGTGGAAGCCCCCAATTCTAACTGAAACCCTAACCCAAACATATCCCTAACCCTAATCCCAACTCTAACCATAACCCTAACCACACCCCTAACCCGAACATGCCCCTATCCCTAATCCTAACCACACCCCTAACCCCAACCACACCCCTAACTCCAACACACTCCTAACCCTAATCCCAACTGTAATCCAAACCCTAACCCTAACTTTAGCCCCAACCCTAACTTTAGCCCCAACCCTAACTGTAGCCCTAAGCCCAATCCAAACCCTAGCCTCAACCCTAACCCCAACCCTAACCTTAGCCCTAACCCTAACTCTTGTCTCAACCCTAACCCTAGTCCTAACCCTAGCCCCAACCCTAATCCTAGCCCTAACCCTAGCCCCAACCCTAACCCTAGCCCCAACCCTAACCCTAGCCCTAACCCTAGCCCCAACCCTAACCCTAGCCCCAACGCTAACCCTATCCCCAACCCTAGAACAAACCCTAGCCCCAATCCTAACCCTAGCCCCAGCCCTAACCCCAACCCTAGCCCTAATGGGAAAATGGAAATATATACATTTTTTTAATTGTATTATTTTTCCCTAACTAAGGGGGTGATGAAGGGGGTTTGATTTACTTTTATAGCGGGTTTTTTACGGGATTTTTATGATTGGCAGCCGTCACACACTAAAAGATGCTTTTTATTGCAAAAAATAGTTTTGTGTCTCCACATTTTGAGAGCTATCATTTTTCCATACTTTGGTCCACAGAGTCATGTGGGTCTTGTTTTTTGCGAGACGAGTTGACGTTTTTATTGGTACCATTTTCGGGCACGTGACATTTTTTGATCGCTTTTTATTCTGATTATTGAGGCAGAATGACCAAAGACCAGCTATTCAAGAATTTCTTTGGGGGGGGGCGTTTATACCGTTCCGCTTTTGGTAAAATGGATAAAGCAGTTTTATTCTTCGGGTCAGTACGATTACAGCGATACCTCATTTATATTTTTTTTATGTTTTGGCGCTTTTATACGATATAAACTATTTTATATAAAAAATTATTATTTTTGAATCGCTTTATTCTGAGGACTTTAACCTTTTCATTTTTTTGCTGATGATGCTGTATTGCAGCTCGTTTTTTGCGGGACAAGATGACGTTTTCAGCGGTACCATGGTTATTTATATCCGTATTTTTGATCCACTTTTTGTTCGGCGGTATGATAATAAAGCGTTGTTTTTTGCCTCGTTTTTTTTAATTTTTTACGGTGTTCACTGAAGGGGTTAACTAGTGGGACAGTTTTATAGGTCGGGTCATTACGGACGCGGCGATACTAAATATGTGTACTTTTATTTGGTTTTTTTTATTTAGATAAAGAAATGTATTTATGGGAACAATAATTTTTTTTTTCTTTATTTAGGAATTTTTTATTTTTTTTTACACATCTGTATATTTTTTTTACACTATAACATTGCCCCAGGTGGGGTGTGGGGGGCATCATTTTATAGGGTCAGATCGCTGATCTGACATTTTGCACAGCGATCTGACAGGCAGGGCTGCAGGCTTACCAGCGCTTGCTCTGAGCAGGAGCTGGTAAGCCACCTCCCTGCAAGACCCGGAAGAAGCCCCGCGGCCATTTTGGATCCGGGGCCTGCAGGGAGAAGGAGGTAGGAGACCCTCGAAGCAACGCGAGCACATCGTGTTGCTCCAAGGGTCTCAGGGAAGCACGCAGGGAGCCCCCTCCCTGCGCGATGCTTCCCTATACCGCTGGAACACTGTGATCATGTTTGATCGCGGTGTTCCGGGGGTTAATGTGCCAGGGGCAGTCCGTGACCGCTCCTGGCACATAGTGCCGGATGTAAGCTGCGATAGTCAGCTGACACCCGGCCTCGATCGGCCACGCTCTCCCCGTGAGCGCGGGCGATCGCATATGACGTACTATCCTGTCGGTGGTCATACAGGCCCACCCCACCTCGACGGGATAGTACGTCCAATGCCAGAAAGGGGTTAAAGGGAATCTGTCGGCTCATTTTACTCCCCACCTATGCTGATTACATGGGTGTAGGCTAGAAGAACACAAATAACTTCATACCTTTGTGAAATAAAAATGCTGCTCTGTTGCAGAGTGACCCACATTGGAAGCGATATATATATATGAAGCTGGAAGTGCTCTGGGCAGGAAAGAGTGCTTCCATTGCCTCGGCTACCAGTTCCATGCTCAGGATAACTTTGCCTCCCTTCTAGGTAATTGGCACTTCGCGCTGCTTCAGCATTTCAATTACCTAGATGAGTGCAATGTTAGGAAATTCCTTCCAAAACATTGATCACTTCTGATGAAGCCGTTCTTTTGTTGATTTGGAGGTCGCTAAGTGGCATTGGCGTGTCTCTTCATCTTTAGCTTTTTTTCAGGGTTCTGTTGCAAAATTGACTGACATTTGTAACTGTACATAATTCCCTACAGCTTGACTAAAGCTCCAGTTCCAGCTGCTGAAAAACAGCCTCAAACACAAAGTTGCCTCCATCATGCTTTACTATGGGTATGTGTTCTTCTGGTGAAGACCACAGTTGGCTTTGTGCCAAACACACCTTTTGGAATTATAACCATAAAGTTCAACCTTGATCTCATCAGACCATAACACATTTTCCAAAAATTTTTTTAGCAGATGTTATGTAAGTTTTGGCAAAAACATAGCTAGGCTTGGCTTTTTTTTTAAAGACTTGCCATCCTAGCCGACATATGAAGAATATGGCGGATTGGTTTCTTATGCAGGACACAGCCAGTGTTGTGAATTCTGTGGCAGAGCTCCCTCCTGTGGTCACAAGTGGTACTGTGGCTTCTGAGTTTCCTTCCTCAGTTGATGTGGTGAAGTCGTTAGGTGCTGCTCTATTTAACTCCACCTAGTGCTTTGCTCCTGGCCTCCAGTCAATGTTCTAGTATTGGTCTTGCTTCCTCCTGGATCGTTCCTGTGGCCTGTCTTCCTGCATAAGCTAAGTTTTGCTTGTGTTATTTTTGTTTGCAATTTTTTCTGTCCAGCTTGCTTAATTGGTTTTTCTTGCTTGCTGGAAGCTCTGGGACGCAGAGGGAGCACCTCTGTACCGTTAGTCGGTGCGGAGGGTCTTTTTGCCCCTCTGCGTGGTTGTTTGTAGGGTTTTGTGTTGACCGCAAAGCAATCTTTTCTATCCTCGGTCTGTTCAGTAAGTTGCGCCTCACTTTGCTAAATCTATTTCATCTCTGCGTTTGTATTTTCATCTCAACTCACAGTCATTATATGTGGGGGGCTGCCTTTTCCTTTGGGGTATTTCTCTGAGGCAAGGTAGGCTTATTTTTCCTTCTTAGGCCTAGCTAGTTTCTCAGGCTGTGCCGAGTTGCATAGGGAGCGTTAGGCGCAATCCACGGCTGGAATTGCGGTCATCAGAGTTCCCACGTCTCAGAGCTCGTCCTATGTCTTTTGGTTATTGTCAGGTCACTTTGTGTGCTCTGAACTTCAAGGTCCATTGTGGTTCTGAATTACCTATTCAAAACAGTACTGGAGGCCCAAAGTACTAATGCTTCTCAATAGAGGGAAAAAAGAAGTTCTGAGACCATTTTTTTTTCTTTGCACTGTGTTTTGCCTTTTTTTTCCCCTAGACATTTGGGTGGTTCAGGACACAGGTGTAGTGATGGACATTAAAGGTCTGTCTTCTTGTGTGGATAATCTCACTGCAAGAGTACAAAAAATTCAAGACATTATGGTTCAGAAATCTATGTTAGAACCTAGAATTCATATTCCTGATTTGTTTTCTGGAGATAGAACTAAGTTTCTGAATTTCAAAAATAATTGCAAACTGTTTCTGGCTTTGAAACCTCGCTCCTCTGGTGACCCAGTTCAACAAGTGAGAATTATTATTTCTTTTTTTGCGTAGCGACCCTCAAGACTGGGCATTTTCCCTTGCACCAGGAGATCCTGCATTATGTAATATTGATGCGTTTTTCCTGGCGCTCGGATTGCTGTACGATGAACCTAATTCGGTGGATCAGGCAGAGAAAAATTTGCTGGCTCTGTGTCAGGGTCAGGATGAGATAGAGATTTATTGTCAGAAGTTTAGAAAGTGGTCCGTGCTCACTCAATGGAATGAAGGTGCGCTGGCAGCTATTTTCAGAAAGGGTCTCTCTGAAGCCCTTAAGGATGTCATGGTGGGATTTCCTATGCCTGCTGGTCTGAATGAGTCTATGTCTTTGGCCATTCAGATCGGTCGACGCTTGCGTGAGCGTAAATCTGTGCACCATTTGGCGGTATTATCCGAGCATAAACCTGAGCCTATGCAGTGTGATAGGACTTTGACCAGAGTTGAACGGCAAGAACACAGACGTCAGAATGGGCTGTGTTTCTACTGTGGTGATTCCACTCATGCTATCTCCGATTGTCCTAAGCGCACTAAGCGGTTCGCTAGGTCTGCCACCATTGGTACGGTACAGTCAAAATTTCTTTTGTCCGTTACTTTGATCTGCTCTTTGTCATCTTATTCTGTCATGGCATTTGTGGATTCAGGCGCTGCCCTGAATTTGATGGACTTGGAGTATGCTAGGCGTTGTGGGTTTTTCTTGGAGCCCTTGCAGTGTCCTATTCCATTGAGAGGCATTGATGCTACGCCTTTGGCCAAGAATAAGCCTCAGTACTGGACCCAGCTGACCATGTGCATGGCTCCTGCGCATCAGGAGGATATTCGCTTTCTGGTGTTGCATAATCTGCATGATGTGGTCGTGTTGGGGTTGCCATGGCTACAAGTCCATAACCCAGTATTAGATTGGAAATCAATGTCTGTGTCCAGCTGGGGTTGTCAGGGGGTACATGGTGATGTCCCATTTCTGTCTATTTCGTCATCCACCCCTTCTGAGGTCCCAGAGTTCTTGTCTGATTACCGGGATGTATTTGATGAGCCCAAGTCCAGTGCCCTACCTCCGCATAGGGATTATGATTGTGCTATCGATTTGATTCCTGGTAGTAAGTTTCCTAAAGGTCGACTGTTTAATTTATCTGTGCCTGAGCACGCCGCTATGCGGAGTTACGTGAAGGAGTCCTTGGAGAAGGGTCATATTCGCCCGTCATCGTCGCCATTGGGAGCGGGGTTCTTTTTTGTGGCCAAGAAGGATGGTTCGCTGAGACCTTGTATAGATTACCGCCTTCTAAATAAAATCACGGTCAAATTTCAGTACCCCTTGCCGCTATTATCTGATTTGTTTGCTCGGATCAAGGGGGCTAGTTGGTTCACCAAGATAGATTTTCGTGGTGCGTATAATCTTGTGCGTATTAAGCGGGGCGATGAATGGAAAACAGCATTTAATACGCCCGAGGGCCATTTTGAGTACCTGGTTATGCCATTCGGACTTGCCAATGCTCCATCGGTGTTTCAGTCCTTTATGCATGACATCTTCCGAGAGTACCTGGATAAATTCCTGACTGTATACTTGGATGATATTTTGGTCTTCTCGGATGATTGGGAGTCTCATGTGAAGCAGGTCAGAATGGTGTTCCAGGTCCTGCGTGCTAATTCTTTGTTTGTGAAGGGATCAAAGTGTCTCTTTGGTGTTCAGAAGGTTTCATTTTTGGGGTTCATTTTTTCCCCTTCTACTATCGAGATGGACCCTGTTAAGGTCCAGGCCATCTATGATTGGACTCAGCCGACATCTCTGAAGAGTCTGCAAAAGTTCCTGGGCTTTGCTAATTTTTATCGTCGTTTCATCTGTAATTTTTCTAGTATTGCTAAACCATTGACCGATTTGACCAAGAAGGGTGCTGATGTGGTCAATTGGTCTTCTGCTGCTGTGGAAGCTTTTCAAGAGCTAAAGCATCGTTTTTCTTCTGCCCCTGTGTTGTGTCAACCAGATGTTTCGCTTCCGTTCCAGGTCGAGGTTGATGCTTCTGAAATTGGAGCGGGGGCTGTTTTGTCGCAAAGAGGTTCTGATTGCTCGGTGATGAAACCATGCGCCTTCTTTTCCAGGAAGTTTTCGCCTGCTGAGCGAAATTATGATGTTGGCAATCGAGAGTTGCTGGCCATGAAGTGGGCATTCGAGGAGTGGCATCATTGGCTTGAAGGAGCTAAGCATCGCGTGGTGGTCTTGACTGATCACAAGAATTTAACTTATCTCGAGTCTGCCAAACGGTTGAATCCTAGACAGGCTCGTTGGTCGCTGTTTTTCTCCCGTTTTGACTTTGTGGTTTCGTACCTTCCGGGCTCTAAAAATGTGAAGGCGGATGCCCTGTCTAGGAGTTTTGTGCCCGACTCTCCGGGTTTGTCTGAGCCGGCGGGTATTCTCAAAGAGGGAGTAATTTTGTCTGCCATCTCCCCTGATTTGCGGCGGGTGCTGCAAAAATTTCAGGCTAATAAACCTGATCGTTGCCCAGCGGAGAAACTGTTTGTCCCTGATAGGTGGACGAATAAAGTTATCTCTGAGGTTCATTGTTCGGTGTTGGCTGGTCATCCTGGAATCTTTGGTACCAGAGAAATAGTGGCTAGATCCTTTTGCTGGCCATCTCTGTCGCGGGATGTGCGTTCTTTTGTGCAGTCCTGTGGGATTTGTGCTCGGGCTAAGCCCTGCTGTTCTCGTGCCAGTGGGTTGCTTTTGCCCTTGCCGGTCCCGAAGAGGCCTTGGACACATATCTCTATGGATTTTATTTCGGATCTTCCCGTTTCTCAAAAAATGTCGGTCATTTGGGTGGTTTGTGATCGCTTCTCTAAGATGGTCCATTTGGTACCCTTGTCTAAATTACCTTCCTCCTCTGATTTGGTGCCATTGTTCTTCCAGCATGTGGTTCGTTTGCATGGCATTACAGAGAACATCGTTTCTGACAGAGGTTCCCAGTTTGTTTTGAGGTTTTGGCGAGCCTTTTGTGCTAGGATGGGCATTGATTTGTCTTTTTCCTCGGCTTTCCATCCTCAGACAAATGGCCAGACCGAACGAACCAATCAGACCTTGGAAACATATCTGAGATGCTTTGTTTCTGCTGATCAGGATGATTGGGTGTCCTTCTTGCCTTTGGCGGATTTCGCCCTTAATAATCGGGCCAGCTCGGCTACCTTGGTTTCGCCGTTTTTCTGCAATTCTGGGTTCCATCCTCGTTTCTCTTCAGGGCAGGTTGAGTCTTCGGACTGTCCTGGTGTGGATACTGTGGTGGACAGGTTACAGCAGATTTGGACTCATGTAGTGGACAATTTGACCTTGTCCCAGGAGAAGGCTCAACGTTTCGCTAATCGCAGACGCTGTGTGGGTCCCCGA
This sequence comes from Ranitomeya imitator, assembly GCF_032444005.1. Lineage (NCBI taxonomy): Eukaryota > Metazoa > Chordata > Amphibia > Anura > Dendrobatidae > Ranitomeya > Ranitomeya imitator. Next base: position 1,227,398,005 of record NC_091282.1, read on the forward strand.
CTTCGTGTTGGGGATTTGGTTTGGTTGTCATCTCGTCATATTCCTATGAAGGTTTCCTCTCCTAAGTTTAAGCCTCGTTTCATTGGTCCGTATAGGATTTCTGAGGTTCTTAATCCTGTGTCTTTTCATTTGACCCTTCCAGATTCTTTTTCCATCCATAACGTATTCCATAGGTCATTGTTGTGGAGATACGTGGCACCTATGGTTCCATCTGTTGATCCTCCTGCCCCGGTTTTGGTGGAGGGGGAGTTGGAGTATATTGTAGAGAAGATTTTGGATTCTCGTGTTTCGAGACGGAAACTCCAGTATCTGGTTAAGTGGAAGGGTTATGGTCAGGAAGATAATTCCTGGGTCTTTGCCTCTGATGTTCATGCTGCCGATCTTGTTCGTGCCTTTCATATGGCTCATCCTGGTCACCCTGGGGGCTCTGGTGAGGGTTCGGTGACCCCTCCTCAAGGGGGGGGGGTACTGTTGTGAATTCTGTGGCAGAGCTCCCTCCTGTGGTCACAAGTGGTACTGCGGCTTCTGAGTTTCCTTCCTCAGGTGATGTGGTGAAGTCGTTAGGTGCTGCTCTATTTAACTCCACCTAGTGCTTTGCTCCTGGCCTCCAGTCAATGCTCTAGTATTGGTCTTGCTTCCTCCTGGATCGTTCCTGTGGCCTGTCTTCCTGCATAAGCTAAGTTTTGCTTGTGTTATTTTTGTTTGCTATTTTTTCTGTCCAGCTTGCTTAATTGGTTTTTCTTGCTTGCTGGAAGCTCTGGGACGCAGAGGGAGCACCTCCGTACCGTTAGTCGGTGCGGAGGGTCTTTTTGCCCCTCTGCGTGGTTGTTTGTAGGGTTTTGTGTTGACCGCAAAGCAATCTTTTCTATCCTCGGTCTGTTCAGTAAGTTGGGCCTCACTTTGCTAAATCTATTTCATCTCTGCGTTTGTATTTTCATCTCAACTCACAGTCATTATATGTGGGGGGCTGCCTTTTCCTTTGGGGTATTTCTCTGAGGCAAGGTAGGCTTATTTTTCCTTCTTAGGCCTAGCTAGTTTCTCAGGCTGTGCTGAGTTGCATAGGGAGCGTTAGGCGCAATCCACGGCTGCCTCTAGTGTGGTTGGATAGGATTAGGAATTGCGGTCATAGAGTTCCCACGTCTCAGAGCTCGTCCTATGTCTTTTGGTTATTGTCAGGTCACTTTGTGTGCTCTGAACTTCAAGGTCCATTGTGGTTCTGAATTACCTATTCATAACAAACCAGTATTTGTCAGAAATTCCTGCAGCTCCTTTAATGTTGCTGTCAGTGTCTTGACTGCCTTCTGGACCAATTTTCTTCTTGTCTTTTGATAAAATTTTGTAGGACGTCCAGTTCTAGGTAGTGTCACTGTTGTGCTAAATTTCATCCGCTTCTTGATGACGTCTTCACAGTATTCAATGGTATGTCTCATGCCTTGGAGATTTTTTTGTTCCCACATCCTGACCGATTACTTTTCACAGTGAGATCCCTTTGCTGTGTTGTCAGCTGTTTATAAATCACGGCTTTTGTTGTAAAACACAACTAAGAAAATATCAGGAAAATCCTCCAGAAAAAAGCAAAACTTTCTATGGGGTTAATTGGCATCCCTGTAAATGATGGCGGATATGTCCTGACTACTATTTACCATGCGGTTACATGTGATTGGCTAATTCTGAACACACCCACATCTCCAATGATAAGAGGGTATTCACACTTATGCAACCATATTATTTTAGTTTTGTTATTTCTATTTTCCCCCTCAAAGTGATCTTAGTTTATTTCCCAATGGATTTATACAGATTATGGCTGACATTAAAGGTGGAAAAAAATTCTAAACTGATTCTTCTTGGTAGGATTTTTTTGTAACAGAGGTATGTAGACTTTTTATATCCATATTATATATCTGATCTATTACATTTTAATGTCTTTAAAGTGGTAATAAATAAAACTTTTATGCTTTTAAAGCCGTTGTTTAAGTCAAATAATACGTTTTGGGTTCTTTTTACATTAGTTTTATTATTTTGTTAAAAAAAAAAAAAAAAGGAAAATATCAAACATACATAATTTTTACACACAGTATGTCTATATTAATTGTTGAACATGACTCTATATTGGAGCATTAGGGTTCCGCTCCTCTAATGTTACTGCAAGGAGATGAGATGGCTACAACTAAATTCCCCCTTCATAAAGCATCATTAACACATTAACAAGTCAGGATCTGTATCATTAAAGGGGTTCACTATCAGATTACTAAGGTCACGTTCTCATGGAACATATTTATTGCAGAATTCTCGTAAGCAGAGGTCCTTGTCCATGGACCTTTTGTTTAGAGGAGCCATAGCTTTATTCTAAAAATACGCTGGACAGTTTTATAGAAAATATTCTATATGTTCATGTGCAAATACAATGTTGGGAGTGTTGTTGGCAGAGCCACGTGGTCCGGAACACCCTCATTCAGCACTGTCAATCCGCCGCCTGGGGCACAGCTAGCCAATGATTGCTCTAAGGAGCCCTGCCGATGGTGCTCTAAGCATTGCTTTCACATATGAACAAAGAGAATGTTTTCTCTAAAGGCCCTCATACTTATTGGACAAAAAGTCTCTGAACCCGCTAATATCGATCGCCAGTCTAATGTGTATGGGGGCCTCCCAACACTTCTCCCAGAATTCAGCCGGCTAAATGTCAGTGGCCAATCCTTCAGTTCTTCCTTGAGATAAGTCGCCAGCAGAGACGTCTTGCAGGGGTTGTCTCATAAAGAACACAGGAGCTCTTGGCCGGGCCTAGCTGTGTGTTGTGAGGGAGCTATCGAATGTGTATCGGGGCCTTAAAACTATTCAGTGAAGTTTAAAGCTAAAGTTATGGCTCCTCATATCGCAAAGTCCCCTACAAGGAACCATAGGGTATTGACATCCTCCCCTCTTTCATAAAGGGGTTATTCCCAAAGTCACAAATCATCTCCTCTCCATAAGATAGAGCATAACCTTCTGATAGGTGTGGGATTAATAGAATCATAGAATGGTAGAGTTGGAAGGGACCTCCTGGGTCATCTGGTCCAACCCCCTGCTCAAAGCAGGATTCACTAAATCATCCCAGACAGATGTCTGTCCGGCCTCTGTTTGAAGAGTTCCATGGAAGGAGAACTCACCACCTCTCATGGCCGCCTGTTCCATTCATTGATCACCTCGCTGTCAAAAAGTTTTTTTCTAATATCTAATCTGTGTCTCCTCCCATTCAGTTTCATCCCATTCCACTGCAGGAATCTCTAGCGATCCTGAGATTGGTGATCTGGAGCGCAAAGAAAGGTACTCCGCACAGCCCCTCTTCAAATGGAGAGGAGGCGCCTATGATCATCAGTCACTGCATTCATTACCAACGGGACGGCCGGAAAAAGCAAAGTACAGCGCTCGTCTTTCCACGCGAGACCGGGTTTTGCACTCTTGTCCTCAGGATTAGCTTGCCGCTCTCAAGAATTGAACTCTGGAACCCCAAAATCAAGGATCTGCAAAGTCCCATCTTGAATGAAGCAGGGGTGCGCATGCGCAACTTCCCCACCATTCACAATTGAACGCTACGTATTTAACGGGACATTTTGTCAGTGATCCAGTTGTATCACTTCCAAACACCATTGGCCTATCACAGTGTACTCCTCCGCTCAACGTCCGTCTCTGGAGGTGATCCACTATTACAATCAGCGACTTTATAACAATCTTACTTTCTTATTACTTCCGGCAATGATCTGATGCGGTTCAATACAACATCAGATGAAATTTAGTTTAGGATCAGTGTCAGGAGAATTTCAGATTTTACCAACTGAAAGCCGGGAACATCTGAATCCCATGCCTAAGACATACTGCTTTTATATGAATATATTAATATGTGAAAAAGCAAGAAATGGATAAATGATATTAAAATAATTTTTCTAACAATTAATATTTATTACCATTTTACACTACAATTACATCTTTTTAGAATAAATACATTGTGAATATGTTATTACTCTTCGGATTTAGTTCCTCGGGAGAGCAGATAGACCGGACAAGCTTTTTTTTTTTTCATAGTTTTAGATTGTGAAGTGATACCAGTACTTGACTTGTGACATAAGATACCAAAAATAAAGCAGCAGACAGCTTGAAATAAATCACTGGATTATAAAGTCATGTGTCTGACTGCAGACCACGTATTCAAAAATATTCAGAAATGTCCTGCTTTCAGAGCATTGTCTCATCAGGATCAGAAAACCCATAGACTAGATATAACAAGTGCCTAAAAAGGTAACGGGAACATCTTGTGCCGTTTCTTAAATAGATGCTATTGTCAAAAGTTTTTAAAGTGTATAATCGCTAAGGAAGAAAAAATCCGGCAAAGGAAAAAGATCCAAAAAAAACCTTGAAGTTTATTGAAAAATCCACAAATTCATAAAACCCTGTAAGGTAATAAACAGCCGCAAACGCATTTCAGACGCAGTCTTTATTCATTGCAATTCAAGCACCAAATAAGGATTATGTCTGAAACTCGTTTGCTGCAGGTTTTAATGGATTTGTGGATTTTTCAATAAACTTCAAGTTTTTATGGGTCTCCTTCCTTTACTAATAATCCCTTGGCACAATGCAAGATTGGGTGCACGGAGTATTCTGCCCTGGGTGAGCTGAAGTTTTTTTGCAAAAACTATGTGTGAATTGTGAATTCCCTCCATAGCGCGCGTATTTCCCACTTAGTGTCTTCTCCTGTATTTGGAATTGGATAACCGAATACATTCACTAAGTAGGTTATGGCGCGCAGGATCATTTCCTTCTGCCTAGACACCGGTCGTCTGTATTCACAATAATATTTAGGGTTTTGCAAAATCATGGAAACAGTAATAGGCATCTCGTCTTACTGCCCCAGACAAGTACTTGAAAACTACTCGGACAGACTCTTCAAGAGCTTGGACACAGCCTGTGCCGACATTTCAGGACACATAACTTGAGCCACTTCTGTGTTCAAACAGCAATTACGGTCACTATTAACATTAAAATTGTTGTCATATTTTTCGAAAACAGGTTTGGAAACACAAAAAACCCACCCGATTTGTCACAGTTTTGAATTACTGCTAAGAGCTGTTTCCCTTGTGGAGAACTGCCGATGGATTTGTGACTGTAGCCAATGCAAGAAGAAACCTTAACATCAGCTAGCTAACGAGACTATAATTTGGATAATAAAGTTAGTAGATACAGAATACTATGGTTTTTTTTTTGCAAATGTATATTCTCACTTACCATGCCACAATATTAAACCATTATAGGCCCTTACCACACGACTTAGGATAAGAACCCAAACTGGAAACTCTATTTGCAGACACATGTTTCAGGGTGTTTGCCTCTCATCAGTGCTAAGTAGGAGAGACCTGGTTTGACTGGGTGAGAGTCCTCTCACATGAGGTCTAAGGTCCCTGCCTTCTCTGAAGAGGCTATTTGCATATATAAATTCCCAGAGGAGCATTGCATGACTTTTAAGTCTCCTTACGCCAACATGTTGCTCTCCACAAGGAGAAACTTTAACTTTCATAAGAATTTAGGCAACAATAGAAATGATAGAACATAAAATATATTTGTAGTTTTATCAATCTTACACCCCTATATATATATATATATATATATATATATATATATATATATATATATAATGACAAACTAATGATATTTTACTGCAGTGAATGTATTAATACTAATAATTAGTCATATATGAAGGAGTCGAAGAGGAATGGACAAATAGATGAGTTAGACCCGATCTTGGTTTACCAGCTCCACAGCCTTGAAATATTCACAGAATGTATTTGTTTATGCATAAATAAATTATGATTTTTTTTTGTTATCTACATTGTCATAAATTACTAATAAACGCGTCAAATTTTTCCAGCTGTACTGTGACCAATTAGGATGCATTTACCCTGCACAATTATCGGTAATACTAGGAACGCACGTTCCCCATAATAAACAAGGCGGGTGAAAAGATCTGTATGCTTGTTTATAAAAATCCTCGTTCTTGGCAGCACATCGTCCGGTGTCACCAGAACATGTGCTGCCGAGAACAATGACAGCCATCATGCACAGATCTATTGCTGATTGTTCTTTGGGCATCATAAGGCTACTTTCACACTAGCGTCGGGCTCGGCCCGTCGCAGTGCATCGGGCCAAGGTTACCGACGCTAGCGTTGTTGGCGCCGCACAACGGGTGCAGCGGATGCAGATTTTCATCGCATCCGCTGCCCCATTGTGAGGTGCGGGGAGGTAGGGGAGGAGTTCCGACCATGCATGTGCGGTCGGAAAAAGCAGTCCGTTGGCAGCAAAAAACGTTACATGTAGCGTTTTTTGCTCCCGGCGGTCCGCCACAACACGGCGCAACCGTCGCAAGACGGTTGCAACGTGTGGCAATGCGTCGCTAATGTTAATCTATGGGGCAAAAACGCATCCTGCAAACAACTTTACAGGATGCGTTTTTTCCCATAAACGACGCATTGCGATGTATTGCACAAAACGCTAGTGTGAAAGTAGCCTAAGCGCGGTCGGCCTGTCTAAATAGGCTATGGAATGACCGTGGACCAGCGTCTATGTAGGCTAGTGTCCGTCATTTCAGGCTTTAGCTCGGCAAGTGTAAACAAGGCCATAGGGTCAGACAAGTGGTCAATGACATAAACAGGAAATATCAGTAGTGCATAAGTCAGATTATAGTAAAAAAACATCTGCAGAAACAGGTTGTGCATATGACAACACTAAACAAACGGGGTGACTCATTAAGATTGGCGTAGCGTGGGTCAGCCTTAATAAAGCGCTCGCGGGATTACACTGACCCACTCTAGTCGATGAATCAGGTGCGTGTGATTCCCAACGTGTGCTGTTTCCAGAAATATAAACCAGCTAGGGGTTGGTGCGCTTTTCAGGAGTAAGTTACGCCACTACGTAACTCATCATGAATTTGACCTGCGACGTGACTTTGCCCTGTCAATTCCACACCAATATTGGTGTAGTTGGCCAGGACTGGATTGTACAGGACAGGATTGTATAAAAGTTGCATTTTTTGAGCAACTGCCAACATATTGTGAGTTGTTAATTGTTTACTCCTGATTTTTTGGCATATGTGGGTTAATGAATCTCCCCCACACTGTCCAATAAATATGCACTTGCACATTTACAGAAAAGCGTAGCATGTAAGGAGAGGAGATGAGCTCCTACTAGGTCCCTCGGTAAGTGCTGATTTATTGGAAAAAAAAACAAGATTTGGTTATTTTTGGAATGAAACGCATCCAATCCTAGTGTTCTCAGAAAGTTGATGTCAAGGACCAATTCGGAAGCTCCATAAAATTTAGATTTGTTCAACGTCGCTTGCGTTATCTGTATAAATCTTGGGACTAAGTTACATATACAAAGAGCGTATACGTTTTGTGGTCACTTGTGTGACTTTCATCCTTTCAGATTGGATCTACTATATGTTCTGAGATAAAGATCATGAACCCTATTGAGGATACGGACTTATGTGAATGTTAACAAGTTGCATGTGCCATATGACTTACGGGAGATCGATAGATTGTGGTCTCTATTGAATAGTCATGAATGGGTGGGACGCCAGGACTCCGGAGCTTTTCATTCTGTGAAAGACAAAGTCTTGTGCCAGTGAGGATGGTTCGGTCAAAGCGCGGCGAACCAGGGAGCGGCAATGTGCTGACTTAGTTGTGTTACTTGGTCACATGGACATCTGGTGATGAGTGAGCTGATGGAAACACACAGACTGTCCCACGAGAGGCTGCTTGAAATTGGAGCTAGTTGTTTTGTCGAGGTGGAAATCCCTTTATAATATTCCCTGGCTATCAAACATCTAAAATGTTTCTGGGCTGCGGTAGACCTGGACGAATTTAAAAGATTGTCTTTAGAGACAT